>NW_027411977.1:109677757-109959006 GCF_047663935.1 Musca autumnalis | reverse complement strand
TTTGGCATTGTTCGCCAAGGGGTAAGGCAGGGAATACTATAGTTTCGATCCACGCCACTGCATCTCATCAGTTCCCTTGTTTCTTGTTTGTGGATATTCTCCACCGAAGTTATTTTTCAATAACTTCTTCAACAAGAAACTTTTTATACCCAAACATAAATCGTCAGCTCGAAGTATAAAGGTAAGCGAAGAAAAAAGTTCAATGAGAAGTTTTTCCTTGGCAATCTCATACAACTCCGACGAAAGTGTCTGCGAAAACAATTCAAACCTCTTCCACTTGTATGTGTCGTCGAATTTAGACGAATGCACACACCAAAATTTGGTTGGTCTGCTTTACAGCAAAAACAACACACGTCGTGCCAGTGTCTTTTATTGAATTTTTTATTTACTTCTTATTTTAATTGTGATTTATTAAAAAAAAGTTCGTGCATAAAAGTGTAGAATATTTTTTAGTGTCATAAATAATTTCAATTAATGTTTAAAAGTCTACAAGCATATTTTATATATAAAGCATATTTTATTTATTATATATAACATATCAATATAACAATCTTTTCTCCGCATTCAAAATTTAGTTTTATTAAACTAATTCATAAATTATTGGGGTACTTTTGCAAACATTTAGATAAAAAAGTTCGTAAAATTACAATAAGTTGTGTCTAAAATCGCAACTGAAAATGTGTACATTTTAAACACATTTTGCGTAAAATCTTACAACAACAAAACTGTTGAAAATTACGTATTTTTGTATCGCACCTTGTTGCCTATCATAATCATTGTGCAAAAATTCTCTACAAGATTGAATTTTATGATATCTTCGTAGTCTTTACCGTTATTGAGATATAGAAGTTCAAATGAGGACAATGGATTGACTGTATCGCCTCCTTGTAAAACAATGTCATGTACGGCGCCCTTTAACTAACTTTAAATAAAAACCGCTTAAACCAGGGAAGTTTTTGCGGATATTGAAACATCAATGTCTATAGGTGAGAAAAATCCAAAAACAAAAAAAAATCGCTGGATGGATTTTTTAAAATCGCGATCAAAGTTCACATTTTTTGGTTTTTTAGGTTTTCACGATTTTACTTGGAAACCGCAAGTCCTATTGAAATAGGACTAAAGAAAATGCTGCAGCAGTGAAAATTCTGTACAAGAGTGTCTGAATGATATTTTCCTAAATTTTACCATTTTTGTGATATAGGGGTTCAGATCAAACTTTCAGATTTTTTTCTTAGATATTTAGGATTTAGCTTGAAAACGGCAAGTCCTAAAGTATATGTTGTTGCTGTAAAAATTCTCTACAAGATTGGATTTCGTAATTTTTTCCTAGGTTGTACCGTTTTTGAGATATATAAGTTTAAGTTGGGAAATTGCAGTTATCACATTGTTTTATAAGGAAGCGATACTGTCAATCCATTGTACTAATTTGAACTTCTATATCTCAATAACGGCAAACACTACGAAAATATCATAAAAGTCAATCTTATAGAGAATTTTCATAGCTCTAACATGTTCTTAAGTCCCATTTCGTAAGGACTTGTGGTTTCCAAGCAAAATCGAGAAAACCGAAAAAACCCTTAAAATGTCAACTTTAATCGCGATTTATCTAAAAAGCGCTCCGGCGATTTTTTTAGTTTTTTGATTTTTCTCATCTGTGAACATTTTAGTTTCAAAATCCGCTAAAACTTTCTAGGTAATGGCTCTTTCCATTTAAATTTGATTCAAGAGCACCGTGTAAATGTTTCTTTAATATTCAATTATATACGTATTTGGAGGGTTTGGCCATATTTACTAAATTAATCAGTTGTAATGTGGCATTTCGAGTTCTCTATAGACATAAAATCTTTGAATGGGATGGGACGATGAAACGATTTCACTTATGTTTAAAATACATCCTATCAAAAATAATGACATAAATCATACTTTTGTATAGCTTCCACAAGCATTTCGAATTCTCAGTGGATATGAAATTACCCTTGTCCATCCGTCTGTTGTAATCACTCTAGCGTCCGCAATAATTGAGATAGAACGCTAAAATTTTGGACCCGAGTGTCTTTTTCCATAGGCAAGTAAAGTTTCACGTTTTGGTATAGCCCCCATATAGCGGTACCTCCCGATTTCAAGTATTTTGAGGCTTTTAGCTACATTTTCTTACCTTCTTCTTTGATATTTGATGTTCCCAATGACCCAAAAACATCTCCGCTTAAAATTACGATCCAGGTTTTACGGTCCAGGTTCTGGTATAGCCCCCATATAACAATACCTCCCGATTTAAGGTATTTTGGGGATTTTAATTAAATTGTTTGACGGAACTAGCTTCTATTTGACATTTGAGATTCTCAGTGGTCCCGAAACTTCTCCACCAAAATTCGTCAATATAGTTCCAAGGTTTGGTATAACCCACATTTAACGGCAACCCCCGATTTTCGGTATTTTGAGGATTATTGTTACAAGTTTTAACCGAACTAGCTGTAATTTGACCCTTGACGTTTTCAGCGGTCACGAAATTTCACCACCAAAACTCGTAAATATAGTTCCAAGGTTTGGTATAGCTCCCATTAAACGATACACACGGAATTTTGGTATTTTAAGGGTTTTAGCAACAATTTTTGACCGAAGTAGCTGAAATTTGTCCTTTGAGGTTCTCAGTGGTCCCAAAACTTCTCCACTAAAAACCGTCCAAAAACATGTCAATTTTCTAGTATATCCCCTATAGAACGGTAGCTCGCAATTTTTGGTGTTTTGAGAATTTTACCTACATTTTTTGAACCAACCAGCTGTAATTTGCCATTTGAAGTTCTCAGAGGTCCCAAAACTCCTCCACCAAAAATCGTCCACATATATCCATGTTTTGGTATATCCCTTATATAAAGGTACCAACAGATTGAAGTGAACAGTGTGACAATGTATTTAGTGGTGTATATTTTTTATATTCATCGGATGGAATAACTGTACTAAGTCTGCAATGAAGGCTTGAGTGAAGTCTTCTCTATATCCTTCGTATGATTGACAGTATCGAAGGGCATTGGTATGCCAAGAGCCACCACAACCACTACCGATATGTGTGGATATGCCTTGTAATGCTGTTGTGGTTCTGTGCATTTTCCGGAATCCATGCTGATGTTCGGCAACTGGAAAACTGTTTCCCATAATGGGGAAGAGTAGTGCTTCTAGAATCTTTGCTATTGATGACATGTGGGAGATCGGCCTGTACGACTCATCTTTGCTGGCATCCTTGCGTGGCTTCAGTAGCAGGATCACAGTGCTAATTTTCCACACTTCTGGTACAATATGGGTTGCAAACGATATATTCATATATAAATACTCAACTCCGGGTTAATCAAGTGGCTTAACCATTACCATTGAGATTCCTTGTGGTTTCAACGCTTTGGATCATTTCGCGTTTCGGATGATGTATGTAAAATCGCTCATCGTAAATTCCGCTAGTACCTCCTAGGCTGGGAGGACACTTATAAGGAGTAGTACATTCTATAAACTGCCGGTTAAAATAACAGACACACCTCTTCGGATCAGTCACTTTTACGCAATTGGAACTAACAGCTTTTCTATAATCCTTCGTTTTCAGGTTCGAGTGTGATTTAACAGTTGCCCGCAATTTACTACCCAGTTTTCCGCTTATACTCGCTACTAGCCTCTTGACTTCAGGTATAAGATTTCTAACTCTTGGATCTTCAAGGTTCGTACGAAGAAGATCATCACGCTAATTTGTTAGTCCCGTCGCCTCTGCTGGAAAATTTGGTATGATTTCGGGTAGTCGACCTGCAAGTATGTTGCGAGCAGTTGCAACAGTGTTGATGTCCCGGAAAATTCTCTTAGCTACCAGAGGATCTGAGGGAATTTCTCTGAACCCTTATGAAGTCGGGTGGTCCGTTAACAGAGACGATGATCGGCAAATGGTCTGAGCCAAGAAATATGTTGCCAGGACACTTCATTTATCTCACCGGGTGCCAAGATGGTAATGTCTGCGAGCTATGGCAATCTCTCTTATCCTCGTAGAAGCGTATTCATTCTTAGAACCACATGAGGAGCTTCCAATTAGCTCTGTTAACGCTGAAACCCCCTGGTGGTCGCCAAGAGTACCATGCCAAAGCTCATGATGAGAATTGAAGTCCCCTAGCACCAAACAGTTATTGCCCTCCAAACTATCGATAGTTGCACTACAGTTTTAATTGTTGTGGTGAGGCAAACTTAAAATTGGGGACCAAAAACAAGTTTTTTTTTGGTTATATGTCGTCAATTATTTGAAAAATAGCGGCTTTAACGTCCTACATAAACATAGCTTTACGAAAGGGATCAGAACTATAGTGAAACTCAAGCTAGATAGGTCTGTACTGGACAGACTGGTGTAAAACGAAGACAAGTTCTCTTCCTCAGCTTACTGTACTCGTACGATCCTTCCGCAAAACGTTGTAACCATTGCATCGTAGGTCGTGCGAGGGTTGACGGGAGACCCTTCTGGCACCACCCATTTTGATCATGATCTTGATCCTTCACTGTCAATTTTATGGGATTAGATTTTAATGTTTTTTGAGGGTTGCCAGTTTTTAGCGGAACGACAAATCTGAGGCATTAGCGTTAAAATCACTCCTGGAGTGGACAATATCTATGCTGATGATGACAACTGGAAAACTGTAATATTAATATGTAATTGAATTAATTTAGTAGAGTATTCTACGACTATATGTTGTGTTTGCCTCCCACCTTTCGTGTTGTATCAGTTCGTTCTTAATTCTAAGCAGTTTCAAGCTTTTTATGGCCTTTTGATAATTTAAATCCTTAATTTTTTAAACCTACACATATCTATTGAAATTATTATCTTGTTATTCTATTTAAGGAAATATTTTTGAGTTTCAATTTTAAGTTTTCATTTAAGATAAAACGAAAAAAAAGAAACTTTTAATAAGAACTAAGAGTAACACGAACATTGAATGGATGTAAGTACAACAACTAGTTGTATATAACCAGGAGCTTTGTATAACAGCCTAGTATGCGTTTGTGTGTGTGTGTACGTTGTCGCCATATTCACCATACATATTGCATGTATTCACCAAGGATTTGTTGTGCAGTTACAAAACGTAACGGATAGTCGAACAAATTAAAATCCTATCTTTATAGATCTACTACAACTAGTAGGACTAGCAAGCAACACACAAAAGTTCTATGCACACATTCAACTAGACAAAGACTCCCCTCTGACGGTGAACAATAATGTCCTTTTGCTTTAGACATAATGTTCATGCGAACGAGAATGGATGAACAAGTGACATAATACAAGGAAAAAAGATCTTTACCAAAATCTCCCAAAAATATGCATGCAAAAAAAACAGGAACAACGAGTGAAAGGCTCATTCAAACGGAACTACTGCTGATGTGAAGTGCAAAAAAGGACTTTGTCCGGAGAAATGGAGTACACAGGCGATTGCAAACCAAACAGAAAAAATGGTTGTACTCAAAAGCAGGAGATGAAAGTTAAAACCAAAAGCCATTTGTTAGCTAATTCAACAAGATGTTTGCTCGTTCAGCAAAATGAACTTAGCCATGTCCTTGTATGTGTTGAACACATAACTACTACATACCAATACTGCTGACAAAATCCTTACAACTATACCAGTACAAACATGAAGAGTAACATCAATATCATCGCCATTGTTCAACGGTCGCTATATCGGTGAGGTACAGTGTTTTCATGTAAATTTACTAAAAATTCAGTTGGTTTATTTAGCTCGTTTGCGTGTGTGTAAACCAATACAATTCTATAGATTATATATTATATAATATATTATCCCGTATTCAGGTTTAAAGCCGCATTGATATGACCCAATTTTTCATTGACCATAGGCTATAGTCGTTCCACTCTGTGCTGCATCGAAGAGCTGACAAAAAAAGATCTAACCCCTACAAGAACTCTCTCCACTGCATTATAGGTAATTTGCCCTGATTCTGAGACCAAAATTAATAACGACGGAACTAAAGGATTTGTTAACTTTTTAAATTATTTATATGTAAAAACAAGTAAGCAAAGGCTATAGTCGGACAGGGCCGACCATACAATACCCTACACAACTACCCTGCGAATTAGCTTTCAGCAAATCAAAATTCCTTATGCACAAATAAATTCATTGTAAGAAATAACTTTTTGGAGTCTGCAACCTTATCACAATAAGTTAAATAACAATATAATAATTGTTCACAAACATTCCAGAAGGGACAGGGATTGCACCACGATTCATATTAGAGCAATAATATGGGCCTACTGTTTATCGCCAAGTCCGAAAGGCAGATACCTACTGTAGAACAGTTTTACATGAGAGGTATTTTGCCATCGTTGGAAATTTGATGTTTGTTGGCCGGGAATAGAACTCCCGACTTTCAGCGTGCAAGGCGGGTGCTCATACAATTGTACCACGGTGGCACCAATAAATAATTTTACAATGGGCATTTAGTCTGGACCTATTTTTTGCATATTTTGACATATTTGCTAAACCATATGCAAGACTTTCTCTCCTAAATATCCCACCGAATAGGCTGTAAGCTAATAGCTTCCATAGAACAGTAGCTCCCCATTTTCGACATTTTGAAGATTGTGGCACTGGTTAAAGTTTTCCCAATTTTATTGACTTGTCTGAAGTGAATTTCAAACAGAAGAAAATTACACATAAACATTTTAGAAGATATTATTGAAATATATGTTGCATACGAAAATATGTAAAATACATAAATTTTCCATATGCAAAAAATAATATTTGCATATGCGTAACTTATACATTTTGCATATGTGATATATTTCGATTCGAATTTAATCAAAACCCAAAATGTGCAAAATTTTACGAAAATAGGAGTTGCATAAAATTCCGCTGTCTACATATCATTGAGCCAACATTATTCGGGGTGCACTCATTGGTATGAGAGAAGGCTCCCTTGTGCCTACTGGGATGTTTGGGATCCTTAAATTTGAAAATTGGCATTGTTTAGCCCTTTCTGCTACATCTTTAAATTTTGGACAATTGGACAGGTAATACGATAGGGTTCCACGCAATTTGTAAGAACTGGGGATTTGTCTGTCATGATAGAGACAATTTGTAGCATGGGAGGAATATGTGGTTCTCTTCACAAAACTCATTATATCTTAGGTAGTAGGTCCGTTATCAAGCACAAATATTATTGTAATTTTCATCAGAGGAAAGATCAGTAGTTATTTTTCCAGACATTGGCAACTTTACCGGTATATGCCCTCCAGGAATTCAAATATGGACCAAAAATAAAATGTTTTTATTTATCATACAAAAGTAATGGTCCATTGCAGCCGCTAAATAATATCAGATCATCATCCAAAATTGTAGGCATCTTCTTCGACCTAAACCTTTACCTTGTCCAAAATTTCGTGACTATTGAGCTATTGTGGTGACCTGTAGTATGCTTATGATTACGCACAAGCAAAAAACTGGATTTATTAGGGCGTAACTCTGTTTAAGGGGGTGATCGGATGATGTTTAGAGGGTTAAATGGACCACAACTTTTGTGTGAAAATTGTGAAATTTTTTCCGCCCACATAAATAATATTTAGAAGGCCAACTCTTGCTCTTTCTATTGATGCCAAGATCACATAAATCAACATAATTGGCATCAATAGAAATAGCAAGAGTTGGCCTTCTAAATATTATTTATGTGGGCGGAATGTGTGGTCCAGGAATAAAGATATAACCGGTATATTAAAAAATTTCAGAATTTTCACACAAAATTTGTGGTCCATTTAACCCTCTAAACATCATCCGATCACCGCCTCAAATTGCAAGCTTCTTCCCTGTCATATAATCTTACACTCTTTAAAATTTCGAGGCGATCGGACTATTATTGCGACCTACAGAGTCGCACAAAATCGGATAAAAATTTAGTTTTTGGTCCATTTCACCCGCTACATATTTCTCGATCATCACCAATATGAATAGGGATCTATTCTGGCCTGAACCCGACCTCCATACAAAATTTCGTGCCGATCGGTCCATAATTGCGGCCTGGAGCGTGTTTACAATTTATAATGGACAGACGGACGGACGGACACACATCTCAAAATCGCTTTATCTCGTCGAGATATGAAGATTGGTATACCACATTGGGGGTCTCCGACGAATATTTCGCGGTGTTACATGAATTTTTACCAAAACAAACTTATAATACCCTTTCCACATAGTGGTGTAGGGTATAATGAGATAAAACAAAAATTTCCACCGATAAACGAACAATGATTATAAGCAACTACGTATATAATGAACAAAGCTATTCCTTCCAATGCCATTTTTAAACTGTAGCAATGATTAATATGTAAAAGAGAGATAAAATAAAGCTTACTACTACCGCACCGTTGATAAAAAACCACGGATATAACGAACAATTTGTCGGCATTACTTATTTTACTTGCAATGAAATTGTAAAAAACATTATTTTATTTATTTGAAAATGTTTGCCTTTTAGGCGAAGATCATTTTTTAAGATAAATTTTTTAATTTTTTTTTTTTTAATCGATCTTTATGATCTATTATGCAAGTGAAAAAGGAAAGCCGACGATTCGAACCCACACACCCACCACTATGTGACATGCATGTTTCGTCTTCGGTAAAGACTCTTCAGACATATCGGATGTGGAGCGGCTTCGATGTCCTCGAACTTTTCTTCTTTCAAATGCATTTTTGTTTTGTATTTTACAACAACAATGAGGATTTTCCCATTTAGTTGTGCTTTCATGACAAACGCTTAGCGCTGCCTTTGAAAAAAAAAATAAAATAAAAAAAAAAATTAAAACATTATTTTTATATTTGTTATTTATTTCCTCAAACCAAACTTCCGCAATTTTAATAGTTTTTATTGCGATGAAACCTAACAAAATCAGATAAATATCAAAAAAAAAAAAAAAAAAAAAAACAAGTAAGAAAGTATCAGTCAGCTGTGCAGACGGAGACATACCCTCAGCCACTGAAACAATATAACAAAACCATACCAAACACCATAATAATGCCGTATATAAAAATATTGATTTTGTATCACGAGTTTGCTTTAAAATATGTAATGTAGGGCTATACCAAATCGGCATATACGAAACATTTTTAGTAACTAAACTTCTTCATAAAGGACTCGAAATATTAAATTACGTTAAACTAAGTTTGCAAGAAATTTTTGAGTTATCTTGCCCGGGAGGGTTTTGGAGCTTGGACCATTATCTCAGGAAGTATTGACTTACTCCGGAAAAAGATTGTACCGTTGTAAATGAGGCCGCTAAAACAATCTACTGAAAAAGAATCAAAGCGATGTGAGAGGAGCTCTTAAACTTCACTTTTTTCGAATTTTGTGTGGGAGGTACCCAAGGGAGTGGACCGATATAACCCATATTCCACCCTGATACATGACTGGAGGAAATAATATAATGTGCAGAGCTGGCACCAATCAGAAACTCCCTGCGAGAATTATCTTGCGGATCTGCAATTTTGGTTGGTGCGTCATGGTTTCTTGGAACATTTAGGCCAATATTTCAGGAAGTATGGACTTGCGCAAGAAAAAATTGTACCGTCGTAAAGGGATCCGCAAAGACAACCTGCCGAAAAAATTTCAAGACGATCCGAGAGGAGCTCTTAAACTTCACTTTATCCGAATGTTGTGTGGGAGGTACCCGAAAGTGTGGACCAATATAGTCCATATTCGAACTATATTGGTCCACACTTTCGGGTACCTCCCACACAACATTCGGATAAAGTGAAGTTTAAGAGCTCCTCTCGGATCGTCTTGAAATTTTTTCGCAGGTTGTCTTTGCGGCTTCCTTTACGACGGTACAATTTTTCTTGCGATGTGCAAAGTTTGGACCAAATCGATTTCGGTACGGTTCTATGAGGGGATATATTATAAAGGTGTACCTATTCCGACAATTCTCTGTAGAAAAAATTATTATCTCTAACGAAGATTATATACATTTCCGAAAATATTTGTAGTTTTGTGTGGAAATTACCCGAAGAAAAAGTGTAAGGCTGAGGTTTTAATTATAAAGCTCTATCTTAAATATTGCTAACAGATAGATGGAGAACGTTTTATAGAATGTTATGCTGATCAAAAATGTTACATTTTATAGGTTCTCGGAGGACTACTTCGAAGTGCTACAAACGGAATGACAAAGCTAATTTTGCTCTCCATCTTATGGAGGAGGACGACGAAAGAGTAGAATGAACCCTCTACTATTAACGACCCTGTACAGTGTATGGAAGGCTACCGTCAACTCTTCAACATCAGTCTTATCTGCACACCCATGCCATAATCGAAGACAAGGATAAACAGATATTGTCCTAAGAGAGAAAGAACACGTAAATGTCATTTAATTCTTACTCCATTTCAAAAAAAATCGCACTACATCAAATATTACACAGTGCAACATTATTAAGGTAGTCCTGTGCAAACACTTTGAGCTGAGGATTTTTTGAAAGTACAGAACCAAATGACAGAAACCCTAGTTGGGTTTTATTGTGTCAGATCCAGCTTGGATTTTATGGACCCATCTAAACATGGTTAAATATTGACTTTTTAAAGCAATTCTGGGCTATATATCTGAAACCTATGTGGATCTTCATTTGACCTCCGAAGCAAATTTGAAGATAAGGGTAAGAATAAGATATTTGGAGAAATAATGAGCTTAAAAAATAATAGTTGTTGCTTCAAATTTTATAAAATATCGAAAATTTTCATAATTTTTATACATTTCAAACCATATCTCCAAAACCGCTAATTTTTTCTGAATATTTCCTTTTGGACAAATATTCGCTGGAATGTAATACACAACTCTCCAGAACATGCCATTGTTTTAAAATGCCTCTATCACGTTATTTTCAGTACATTTTTCAACGACGATTTAACAAATATATAAATAATGAGGCGAAATCCGAAATGCGAGAATAAACTGTGTTTGAAATACGTGTTGTAAAAGATATGATGCAAAATACCGCTAAAACAACATGAAATAAGGATTCTAAAGTTTCAGAATGTTTTGAGGAATTGCTGAAAACTTTATTTGGTAGATATTTGCTAAAGGTTACTTGGTTCAAATGTCAATAGTTTAGCCGATACTGACCAGAATTTCAGCAATAATGTACAATTTTCTATATTTTTTCGATTTTGATGTCTAAGATGGAGTTTTTCTTATGTGGTCTTTTCAAAAGATAAGTTCTACTAGTTTAGGGCTACAATATTGCCGTTAAGAAAAAATTTCCTGCACGAATTCGCTTCCGAGCTAATTTTCAAAAAATTATTATAAAAACGCTAATTATTTTCATTAGCACAATTGTCACTAGAGTGCATAATATTTGTAAAATATTACTTAGTTGTCGCGGAATTTAATTTAAAAAAAATTTAAATGCAATCCGACCTTTTTTCAAAATATAGTTCCATTTAAACGTCAGAAAATAGTTGTAAATCAAAATTTCACGGGGAATCAAATGAGAGCAAAATTATAATGATCGGGATAATAGGGATGTTATAGCCAATATAACCATATACCATGGTATAATAATATAATATTGTACCATGGCACATACATACCAGGAAAAATGTCTAAAATTGTCTTTTCCATTTCAAAAAAATCAAAAAAAAATTTTGATACTACATCAATGATTTTTGGTACATAGATTAAGAAAAAAATCGTCATTCCAAATCTGTTTTCGTTACCAACTTTGATCGTTGCGCGCAAAAGATATGACCGTTTTAATTATGCTAATTAGAAAAAATTCTAAAAAAATCGCGGCATAATATAGTTAGCTGTTATATCCTATTATCGTTAACTGAATTCGTACCCTTTGCGATGATGCAAAAAATAATCGCAAAGTCTCAATGGATTCGCGAAAAATCAAAATTGTTAAATAATTTCACGTATTTACAAACATATTTTTGAAACAATAGCACTCATACTTACGAAAAATATATAAAAAAATTATAACAGCATCCAGACATTTTGAGGAATAAAATGAAACCTAAGTTGTGAAGGTTGGAGCTATAGTATTCATGTTATTTGCAAAAATACGAAGAAAATATTACGAAAAAATTAAAATCATATTATTCTAATTTTATTTTTTTATGGTTTTATAGGAAAAGTTGGAGAAAAAATGTTTGAGGTCTTCGGCATTTTCGTCAAAATTTCACGCAATAATGATGATATTCCGTTGTAACAAATTCTTCGCTTATAATTTTCCTATTGGATAATATTATTAGAACCTTATATTAAATCACAAGGAATTCCAACTGTGGCATAACGTTAAAATAATGTTATATTGAATATTACAACATTTGAGACGCATATAAACCGCGTAATTATGAAAATGACATGATGCGCAACCGATTTTCCAACACAGCGAATCAATCCCTCTTTTTTGATGTACAGTTTGTCAAATTCTATTTGGCGGTCACCATGTAGCATCTAATGCATATTAGGGTGCAAAATACAGTAAAATGGTCATAATTTCCGCGAAGTTCATTTACATTTTATCCGATTTCAATAATCACCATTAAAAAATACATCATTCTATGCCGTTTCAATGCGATCCATCAAGAACCGTGGATGTAGCATCGCACTCAATTTTTAGAAATTCTATTATATCTCTGGATTTACGAGAGTTTTTAAATATCTGTTTTCGCGCAGTTTAAACACGCGTATCGATCTATTTATTTAAGTAGAACTGACACATCCAAAACGCGTTTTAATATGCGATATTTTCAAAATAATTTTTTGCAAATTTTCGAAATTTGAGGGGTATCATATCCGCCGATCTAGGGGGTGGATTTTTACGCTTCGTGGCTTGTTAGATTCAGAACGTAAAAAAACTAAATTTACGCGGGTTTCCACGGAAATCGAATGACGTTTGTAAATTTTAAACCAAAAAAAATAGGTTTTTGAGAAAAATTTACGCACAAAAATTGCGTGTTTGGGCGCAGATTACTGTGATCCTGTGAGGGCTACACCCTCATGTTATACATTAAAAAATGCGAAATCGCGAGTACTACAATCAAATAATAAACTTTTATGGAAATCCAGCTGCGCGTCCCTATTAGAGCAAAAATTCAAAAAAACCCCATTTTTCAGGTTTCAAAATGTCAGCATCCGTTTGAGGTAGATACAGTGGATATATTAAAAAATCATACATTAGAAACTTCAACTCTGAAGTCTACTCTTTAACTTCTCCTTTGAGAATTAAGCTCTACATTGTGTTGTAAAACCACTAATTGGAAAATAACATAATGAAACTCGTTTAATTCAACGAGTTTTTCCCATTTTATTACATAAGTACGACCACAGTTTCCGCTCAAATTATTATTTTAAGAAACCCCTCGGTGAATCGGGCTAAAACAGTTTATTTTACCGAAATGCGGTCAAAAGTTATGGTATAGTAAAACTGATCGCGAGTTACAATACCCCATACCTCAGTTTCAACATAAGTTAATTTTCTACAAAAAGCTTGATACATATTTGGGTAACAAAAAATAAATGTTGGTTTAAAAAAAAAGATTTCAAATGAATTCTAGTATTGAAAGTATTGAAAAAAGTTTGTTTTGGCAAAAATGTATGTTACACGGCGAAATATTCGTCGGAGACCCCCAACGTGGTATACGAATATTCATATCTCGACAAGATAAAGCGATTTAGAGATGTGTGTCCGTCCGTCCGTCCGTCCGTCTGTCCATTATAAATTGTAATCAAACTCCAGTCCGCTATTATAGACCGATCGTCACGAAATTTTACATGGAGGTCGGGTTCAGACCAGAATAGACACCTATTGTTATTGGTGATGATCGTGAAATGTGAAATGCACCAAAAACATAATATTTATCCAATTTTGTAGCGGCTCTGTAGGTCGTATTAATAGTCCGATCAACGGGAAATTTTAAATAAGGTAAGAGTATATGACATAGAAGAACCTTGCAATTTGAGATGGCGATCAAATAGTATTTGGAGGGTAAAAGTTGTAGACCATAACTTTTGTGTAAACATTTTGAAAAATTTTACAGCCTAATATAGCCAGTTATTGTAGTGTAATCATAAACACGCAATTATAGCTCCATAATCACGAAATTTTGCACGAGGTAAGAGTTTAGGTTGAAGAAGATGCCTACAATTTCGGATGATGATCTGTTATTAATTAGCGGGTGAAATGGACCATTACTTTTGTATGAAAAATAAAAAATATTTTTGGTCTACATTTTATTTCCTGGAGGGCATATACCGGCAAAGTTGCCTACCTATGGAAAAAGAACTGCTGACCTTTCCCCTGATGCAAATTGCAATGACTGCTAGATAACGGGCCTGTTGCTAATATATAATCGGATTTGTGTAGAGAAACAAATTTTCCCATTCCAAATTTTTGCATGGGTCGCTTGGCCAACTTTTTTCAAAACGATTCTCCAGCCATGCAATATCAAATTTTCGACGGTGGCAAAATGCCCTTTAGTAAAGTTGGCGACATTTTCTGATTATTTCAGCCATGTTAAACTTCTCTACAAGTTGTGTCTTAGGACACGCAGTTCAAACTTGGAGATAAGCTGTGGGTCCCATATCATCCAGCGAATATGAATTGGGGTACACTCACTCATTGATATGAGAGAAGTCTCCCTCGTTCCTTCTGGGATGATTGTGAAACAATTATTATATTATTATTTAAGCTTGTTGTGATACGGTACAATAAGTTTATTTGTTCCATAAAGAAATTTTGATTTGTGGAAAGCTAATTCCCAGTTGTAGTGGTGTAGGGTCCCGTCCGACTATAGCCTTAGCTTAGTTGTTATTTCACAACTGATGTTGTTTGTTGTGCTTACGGCGGTGCCGAAGTAGACGAAGTCTTTTACTACCTCAAAATTATAGGAACAAACAGTTGGTCCGCTCTTTATGGACGCATTGCGCGTCGACACCATGAACTTGGTCTTCTCGCCGTTTACCGCCAGACCCACTTTAGCAGATTTCCTTTCGTTACAGTTACTTCCTTTACCGATCGACCCAGGATATCAATGTCATCGGCACATGCAAGTAACAGATGGCTGTTTATATTTATTGATCCACTTCTTTTGACCTTCGCATCTCGTATAACCTTTTGCAGAATGTTGAATAAGTCACACGGGAGGCTGTCTCTTTGTCTGAAACCTCTTTTGGTACTAAACTCTTCAGGGAGGTTTTTTCTTATTTTAACTGGGGACCGAGTATTAGTTAATGTCATTCTACAAAGCCGAATGAGCTTTGCAGGGATATCAAGCTTGTAATACCTTTGAACGTATGGGGCTGCTTTATAATCTTCCCCAGGATTTGCCGCAGGGTAAATATCTGGTCAATGGTGAATTTGCCAGATATAAAGCTGCATTGGCATTACCCAATTATTTCGTTCATCATAGGCTTTAGTCGTTCGCACAATATCCCTGACAATATCTTGTAGGCAATAGATTGAATACTTATGCCCCTATAGTTAGAGTATACAGTCTTATCTCCTTTTTTGTGCACAGGACATAGGATACTCAAGTATCAATCGTCGGGTATTCGTTCTTCCTGAAAAATGGTGCTAACTAGCTGAAATTCATAAAAATGCATGTAAGACCGCGAAATATATGTCATAGATCCCCATCTGGTGGTATACCATTTTTCATATCTCTACGAGATAAATCGATCGTGTCATGTGTGCCCGACCGTGAGCCCGTCTATCCATTATAAATTGTAATCAAACTCCAGGCCGCAATTATGGACCGATCGTCACGAAATTTTCAATGGAGATTGGTCTCGTACCAGAAAAGACACTTGGTAATGATCGTGAAAAAAAAGACCAAAAACATAATTTTTATCCTATTTTAGACTAGCTCTGTAGGTCGCAATAATGATCCGATCAGCGCGAAATTTTAAGCAAGGTTTGAGTTTATGACATAGAAGAAGTTGGTAATATAACTTGATGATCAGATAATATTTAGAGGGTTAAATGGACAAAAACGTAAAAATTGGTAAATATTTTAATATATCTTTTCGTTATTCCTGGAAGAGATATTTCACCCACGTGAGTTATATTGGGGGACGATCTCTTGACCTTTCCATTGATGCCAGTTATGTTGATATTTGAGGTCAGATAACAGAGTTATAGCCTAGTGTGTACATTGACCCTACAGTTTTAATTGTGTGTAGTAGGGTGGTTTTAAAAAGCCGATGTCGGATTTGTTTGTGGGCGATAAAGTTTTTAGTTTTGTTAGATTTTAAGATTGCCAAATTTGAGCACAATCAAAATATGTTAACATGTGCCCTTAGAGCCTCAAAGTTTCAATAGAAATTTGTATGGGGCCAAAGGCGAATTTTCACGAAATCACTCTAAAGGCCACATTTACTGTCCAATCGATGAGAATTTGTACCAGTTCATTGCTGTGGCTAAATAAGTAATCCGTCCGTCTGTCCATTATAAATTTTAATCAAACTCCAGACCGCAATTATGAACCGATCGTCACGAAATTTTGCATGGAGGTCGGGTTCAGACCAGGTGAAATGGACCAAAAACATAATTTTTATCCGATTTTGTAGCTGCTCTGTAGGTCGCAATAATAGTCCGATCACCTCGAAATTTTAACCAAGGAAAGAGTATATGACAAAAAAGAAGCTTGCAATTTGAGATAGTGATCATATACTCGTAATATTTAGAGGGTTAAATGGACCACAACATTTGTGTGAAAATTTTTAATATACAGCTTATATATATTCCTTGAAGATACATTCCGCCACGTAAATAATATTTGGAAGGCCATTTCTTGACCTTTCCATTGATGCCAATTATGTTGATTTACGTGCTCAGATAACAGAGTTACAGCCTTATATATCCAGTTATTTGTTTGTAGTGTAATCAGAAGCACGCTAGAGGTCGCAATTATAGATCAATAGTCACGAGATTTTGCACGATGTAAGAGTTTAGGTCGAAGAACATGCCTACAATTTTGGGTGATGATCTCATATTATCTAGTGGGTTAAATGGACCATAGCTTTTGTATGAAAAATATAAAAAATATGTAAATTTGGTCCACATTTTACTTCCTGGAGGGCATATACCAGCAAAGTAGCCTACATATGGAAAAAGAACTACTGACCTTTCTCCTGATGCAAATTGCAATAATGTGTCTCCTGTGTAAGTAACGGGCCTACTGCCTAATATATAATAGGTTTTGTGTAGAATACAACATTTTCCTCCCATGCTTCAATTTGTCTATATCGTGATATAGAAATTCCCAGCATTATTGCAAATTACTTGGATCCCTAGCATATTAATTGTCCAATTGATTTTTTATTTATACATATGTATATTGCAGCATGGGGTCGCTCCACCCCCTCCTGGCGTATAATTAAATATGAATACTTTTAGGGGTCATAAATTTGTTTGCATAGAAATTATTTAAATTTCTACTCATTATTAGTTGTTTTACCGGTTAAAATATATTTTTGATATCACAATATACAATTCGAAAAACAATTTTGAAATTATTTGAATTTCTATTCATTATTAGTTGTTTTTACCGGTTAAAATATATTTTTAATATCACAATATATAGTAGTATCACAATATATATATTAAAAAATGTAAACGTTGATAACTTGGAAACAAGTTGAGAAAAACAAAAAGTAGAAATTTCTAGCCAAATCGCCTACAAAGGGACACTAATTACGATCATGCCAAAATTACGCCAGAAACATCATTTTTTCTATTGGAATCAATGGCAAAACTACTGAAAAAGATAGAGAACCAATTATTCCACCATTCTAATTACTAAAATGACATAAAAAACGAAAAATTTGAAATTATTAATCGATTATTGTGGTGCATAATTTTTAATGTTCAATTTAAAAATGTCCATTTTTTATTTCCGGTAAAATTTTAGTATAACGGTACCGTAAAGGGAATATTTGTGTATGCCATCATAAAGACAACTTTTTAGCCTACAAAATTGATTTTTGAATTGTTAAAATATCTTAACTTGTTTCCATGTTATCAACGGTTACATTTTTTATTTCAGGTTGCATCATTTTCAGTGACAGTCACTGTATATCCACAATGAACAATTTTCGCAATACCCTAAAAAGCACAAAATCGGTTGCATTTCTAAACATATGTATGGTACAAGTGCACTTTTTTTTGGGCGATAGATCTTTAATAAACTCACAATGTTCCCTTTGAAAATGTGTATATAGCATTTGTAATGTGCAATAAAATTGGAGCAGTGTCCGTCTGTTACAAATTTCAATTTCAAAAGTTCAAATAAAAGTTGACAACACTTTTGCTGTCGGTAGAACTTTACGACTACTTTTTATTGGTCGCTAACTTACCGAAAAATATCGTTAATTACCGAAATTATAAGCATTTTTATTTTACCGATTTTTGTCGGAAACTCAAAAAATGAATTACAGAATCGCACTACTGACACTCAAAGAAAATTTATAGATGTATCAGAAGGGGCTACCAGTGTCAATTTTCCAATTTTGAAACTTTTATTAGAAATGTTTAATGATATACATAATTGTTCCACAAACAAGGCTTCTCTCATATGAATGAGTACACCCCGATTCATACTAGCTCAATGATAAGTGACCTACTGTTTATCGCCGAGTCCGAACGACGTGTCCTAAGACACCGCATGTAGAGAGGGCTATTTTGCCACCGTTGAAAATTTTATGTAGCCTGGCCTCGGAACCGAACCCGGGCATTCATCTTGAAATGGCGGGTGTGCATACCATTGCACCACGGTGGCACCCTATTCGATATGTCAAAACATGGAAATTTTACATTTTTTGATTTTTGAAGAATAGGCTTCGGAGACATTTAATATGCTCAAAGCAAAAAAATCATTACGTACCTTCGTTTCTAATATTATTACATAGAGTGGAGCTATATTTCAACTTCACATCCGTCTTGTACGCAGAATGTCGTGGGTTCGATTCCCCGGTGAGCCAACGGTGGCAAAATACACCTTAGTAATGTTGGCGACATTATCTGAGTATTTCAGCCATATAAAAATTCTCTAAAAGTGGTGTCATAGGACACGCCGTTCGGACTCGGCGGTAAACTGTAGGTTCGAAGCTTGATGTGGTAAGGTGGCAGAATCGGCAATGTTATTTCTTACAATAAGCAAATTTGTTCCATAAAAGAATTTTGATTTGCTGGGCCGTGGTGTAGGGTATCACATGGTCTGCCCCGTCCGACTATAACCTTTGCTTACTTGTTTATTAATTGGTTTTATAGGAACTGGTGAACTTAGTCTCATTGCATTTAAATGTACCTTCCACAGTACTGAAAATTCAGCTCTGAAACTATGTTGAAAGTGCATTAAAAGCTTGTTTAGACAAGCGTATGTATATTCCACTGTATCTCACTGAACAGCAAAGCCTATTAAGGAACATTGTCGAAACCATTGTGTATCTGCAACAACATTTCCTAGGACCATGTACACATACATACAACTAAATGGGTGTTTATACCACCTTCTTTTTAATTTCACAAGCCACATCAATTCGCCACTTTAGCTTCTAGTTTCCAACTTAACTCATTCTAATGCTCTGTACAGACCATGTTCAACGATGTATTTGATGTTGTCTGAAAGTGAGTAAGTATATGTGTTTGTGTGAGTTCCCTGTATAGACTTTTCATTTTGTCCTTGTTTTTCTTCATGTCCTTGCTACACAAATGCAGGAAATTCATAGGTACAGGACTAGGAGCAAGACTGAATCTATTCAGAGAAAAAAAAATGTATGCACAAATATGATGACATGTACAACACTATTTTTCGTCATATACCACATACAGACACCCATATATGGAGACATCACATCAGTAAAACTTAACATTACATCATCACAGAGGAGCACATGATCCCTATGCTTTGTTCCATTTCCAAATAAAGTGCGTGAGTTTGTTTATGCTGTGTACTCAGCATCCAGGGACAGACATGTGTATGTTTTCTTTTGTCGAAACTTGAGTTAGCGATATTTACAGGATAATATTCATGTGAAAGGAGTTTTTGTAGTTGTATTTTGGTATTGTCGTCGTAATTTGCACTCATGCATGCATCCATCGACAACACCATACAGCACAAAAACAGCTTTTGGAACTTTTTATGTTAACGCATAGGTATTTACTATGCAGTTTTGTTCATCAGGCTAAAGTTAGTTTCATCGACTGATTAATCATATTGTTTTCTTTGATAAAATACAGTAAAATTTAAAATGATTTTAATTAGATTTTGAAGTGCTATACAAATTTCAATACGCGTATAAGAAGTCGTAAAAGAAAATGGAATTGGGTTTCATGTCATTGTAACACATTGAAGGTATAAATGGACATGCGACCAAAATGTACATCTTTAACAAGTTTGGAAATAAATATTTTCAATTTGTTTGCATACTCTTTTTGCAAGAAACTTCCAATAAAATCGGAATTACTTCTTCATGTCATATCATTCCACTATCAAATACGAATTCCATAATTGTTATGTCATATTCGAGCTATATAGAGGTCTCGAGGCTTTACACTCATCCTGTATCCCAAAAATACAAGTTCAGTATTGTGGGAAGGGATGTACATGAAAAAAATGTCTATTGAACAAAATGCGGACTATATCTTGAAAGCAAATTAGAAATTTGTTTCACTGCCTTCATCAAAAGTTTGTTATTCTATTTTAGACAAATTTGTTGACAAACACTAGGAGAAAATAATTAAGAAAAATTAATTTGTGTGTGTCAAATTATAGCATACCCACCTGAAATTTTTTCCTATCATCAACGAGTAATCATAATATTTCTTGCAGACATAGATAGAACCTAATGTGGATTATATATCCTATATTTCGTGGGAAAATCCATGCTTACTGACAAAGCTGTAAGTGCTACGGTACCGCCCGATTTAAGGTATTTTGACGTTTTTATCGACATGTTTAAACCAATATTATCTACATTTTTAGAACGAAGTGGCTGTAGTTTGGCATTTTGAATAGCCCCATATCACCACCATAAGTTTTTATATACATTTTCGGCAAGATTGGATGTACTTTGGTATTCGTGGTTCTCAGTGGTTAAAAGTACTCCATCAATCATTGCAGACATAGGTCTTAGTTTCTGAGTGAAATCAGACCCTTTTTCAAAATGAGTTTTTAGATTTCCTTTATTTTTTGCTGTGGTGATGCTGCTCAACAGCAAAATATATTATGATACTTTAAGATTTTTTTTGACTAAAGGTTCCAGAGGTATCGCGCCTTGAAAAAGACGAATTCTGTAAAAACTATATGCAAAGAAATACTCATAACTTCTTAAATATTTGTCCATATAACAATTTTTTTTTTGTAATTTTTTATTTTCTTGTCTACTTCTGAGTGAAATCAGACCCTTTTTCAAAATTAGATTTTAGATTTGCTTTATTTTTTACTGTGGTAATGCTGCTCATCAGCAAAATATACTAGGACATTTTTAGATTTTTTTGATTAAATGTTCCAGAGATATCGCGCCTTGAAAAAGTCGAATTCTGTAAAAACTATATGCAAAGAAATACTCATAACTTCTTTAATATTGGCCCCAATACAAAACAAGTAAAAAAGTATCAGTCGGCTTTGACGACAGAGGTATACCCTCAGCCTGTATATATTGAATCAATTTTTTCCCAAAAAACGTATGTATTTAGGGGTTTTTAAAAATTTTGGGAATTTGAACCGACAAAAATGTTCATTAGGATTAGATATGAAAAGTTTTGCGGAGGAGATACTAAAAGGAATGGATTTACATTGACCATTAAGTGGATCTTCAGCCACTACATATGGTGCCATAGGGGGTTTTTACACCCTTCGGGATGTTTGCTCAAGAAGTATGGACTTGCCCCTGAAAAAAACGTTTACCATCCTAATTGAGGCAGCGAATGCAAGTTGTTTCAACAAAAATCAAAGTGATAGGATTTCAGGTCTTAAAGTGAACTTATTCGAAATTTTGTGTGGGAGGTACCGGATGGAGTGGACATATATAGTCCATATTTGCACCTGATCTATTTCTTGTAGATATATTAGGATGTGTAAAGTATGGACCAATTCGGCCACTCTCTTCAAGGGTTACCACATGAAAAAATTTTCCGAATATTTTTGAACTTTTGTGGGGGAGGTACCTGAAGTAGTGGACCGATATGGCTTATCTTCAAACGTAAACTATGTTTGGACAAAATATTACTAAGCCAAATTTTGGACCGAATCGGCAGATCCCTTCTAGAGTTATCTTGCGCTCCAACCACCTCACACGGTGTCATAGGGGTTTTTTTGGAACTTTCATGCTATTTTTGCAGGAAGTATGGACTTGGCCCTAATGAAACTTGTACCGTCGTATGGAGGGCAGTGAATACAAGTTGCTAAAACAAAAATCAAAGCGATTCGAGAGCAGGTCCTAAACTGAACATATCCGAAATTTTGTGTGGGAGATACCAGAAGGAGTGGACCGATTGAGTCCATATTGGAACCACATTTAAGTCTGGTAGACATTTCACGATTTGCAAAGTACGGACCAAATCGATTACTCCCTTCAAGATTTATCGTACGTACAAATTTTCCGAACATTTTCGAACTTTTGTGGGGGAGGTACCGGAAGGAGTGGACCGATATAACCCATTTTCGAACTTAAACTAAGTTTGGACAAAATATTATATATATATTTGTTCCACAACATCCCATAGGGACAAGGGAGACTTCTCTCATATCAATGAGTGCACCCCGATTCATATTAGCTCAATGATATGGGACCTACAGTTTATTGCCGAGTCCGAACGGCGTGTCAACGACACCACTTTTGTAGAGAAGTTTTACATGGCTGAAATACTCAGGAAATGTCGCCAACATTACTGAGGGGTATTTTGCCACCGTTGAAAAGTGTTTTGATGTTGCCTGGCCGGGGAATCGAACCCACGACCTTATGTGTGCAAGGCGGGTGTGCATACCATTGCACCACGGTGGCACCCATATTACGAAAGCCAAATTTTGGACCAAATCGGTTGATCCGTTCGAGACTTATCATGCGCTCCAGCCAGCCAGACAGACAGACGGACGGCTCAATCGACTCTAAATTGTCTGAAACACATTTCGTCCAAACATACTTGGGGTATAAAACCATTATTTCGATGAGGCACATTTTGCCCGTATGAAAGTGTATATACCCCCGTTAGCATAAATGCTGAGGGTATAAAAACAAGAATATCGATAAAAATTGATTTTAAATCTTAAATCGCGAAAATTAAATCCAAGCCCACTGTGCAAAATTTGTTTCTATTTTTTTATTAGACAGCTGATAAAAATAAAACAAGTAAGCAAAGGCTATAGTCGGACGGGGCAGACAATGTGATACCCTACACCACAACCTCTAGGAATTAGCTATGTGCAACCGCATTACACGCTGAATGTCTGGTTTCGATTCCCAGGCCTGGCCACATCAAATTTTCAACGGTGGCAAAATACCCCTTAGTAATTTTGGCGATATTTCCTGAGTATTTCAGCCATGAAAAACTTCTCTACAAGTGGCAACTTAGGGCACACTTTTCGAATTCGGCGGTCAAAACTAGGTCACCTATTAATGACCTAATATGAATCCATTGATATATGAGAAGCCTCCCTTGTCCCTACTGGGATAGTTGTGAAACAATTATATAAATTATACATTTCTAAAACATATGCCAAATTTTAAAAATTCACTTTGATTAGCATCTCCTACCTCTTTAAATTGTCTTTAAATATCAGGTTCCTTTTTGGAATACGCCTAATAAAAATAAATATATATGATAAATTTCAAATTTCTTTTTCAATACGATTGACAAAAAAATTAAAATTTTTTTGCGAGCACATCCGCGATTTTTGGGACTTAGGTTAAGAAAAAAATTGTGGTTTCAAATATGTTCGCGTTCACAAAATTGGATGCTGCACCCAAAAGTTATAGGGGGTTTTATTCCCCTATAAAGAAAAAATATTTTAAAATTCCCTTTGGGTTTTAATAAAAAAAATATATGTTTAAATCGTTTACAGAATGTTATATCTATCCGCTGATGTTAAAATATTTCTAAATTTGTTTTTATTTTCGCGGAAAATCAACAAATAATGAAAAAATCTTAGAGTAAATTTAATTTATTCTAACTCAGAGTTCATATAAATCTCAACAAAAATAAATTTAAAATTTCTACAGCATCTAGACAATGCATAGAAATATGTGAGACCAAAATTATTAAGATTGGGTTCATAAGATGCATATTACAGCGACAACAAGAGACAAAAACTTATTGTGGAAATATTATTTCAAAAATATATTTTTTGGTTTAATACGAAAAATTGAAGAAACATTTTTAGGAGTTATTCTACTATTTCGCTAAATTTCCATACAAAACCTTAAGTATTTTGCTAAAACTTCTTCGAGGAAAATAGTTTGTCATCGTGAAAGTATATTTGCTTAGAATGATAAGCAATAGAGTTAAGAAGTACAGAGTAATATTGAAATCACAATCAAAGAAAAAACACAAAAGTTAAAAAGCGTGTAATTCGCGAATCCGTTTAAATCAGTTGAGGTGCACGTGCTTTTCGGATACAGGGAGTCCATGTCTATCAATATGCATGGATTTTCCCATGTTTCATTCAGCGGCCAAAGTGTGCCACCAGTTGCATCTTACTATTCAAAAAACATTCAAGTGGGCACAAATTGCGCGATATGCATATGATTATAAGGTGCATCCGATTTCAATGGCCGCCTATTAAAAATACGTCAATATAAATGATTTTAGACAGATTCGTCAAGAACTGCGGATGTGCCACCACATCCTATTTTGGGATAAATAGGGATATTACTCCCGAATCTTTGTAATTTGTGACATCTCTTTTTGGCAAATATTATAATCGCTTATAAAGGATTACATTTATGTAAAGATAATCAAAGAAAATCGCAGTTCAATTCGCGGAATTGTCAAAATATATTTTTGCAGAATATCCTACTTTCAAGGTATCTATATCCGGCGTTTTAGTGGATGGATTCGAACGCGAAAGGTCTTATTAGATCCGGCACATAAAAAAACTAAAATCACGCGGGGTTCAGGGGTACCTGTACGACAGTTGTAAATTTTAAAGCCAAAAAATAGGTTTTTTCAGAAAATTTACGCACCAAATTTTGGCTTTTGGACTCCTATTACTAGGAAGTACAGCTTCCTAGTAATAGGAGTCCAAAGGCCAAAATTTGGTGCGTAAATTTTCTGAAAAAACCTACACCCATAAGATATACATCGAACGACGCACAGTGTTGCCGCTTCCTTGTAAACGTGGCCAAAAATAGAAGGAGTTGACCTAGGTCGATGAATTTTTATACAAGTACTTATGCGGGCATAGGAATGAAAAATTCCCATTTTGGTCCATATCGGTTCAGATTTGGATATATCCCCCATATATATATTTCTCCGATTCTGCTATAACTCAGCCAATTTTAATTGAACCGCCTTCAAATTTAATATGCAATATTTGCTTGGGCCTCTGATCAGTTTTACCGATTTTGTTAAAAATCGGATCAGATTTCGATATAGCCCCCACATATATATATTTCCCCGATTTTGCTATAACTCAGACAATTTTAATTGAACCGCCGTTAAATTTAATATGCGATATTTGATTGGGCCTCTGATCAGTTTTACCGATTTTGTTACAAATCGGTTCATATTTGGATATATAAAACGAAGCAGTCAAATAAAGTGAATTTATCCACTGAGGCAAAACAAGGATTCTTGCTCCTTTCGTACAAATTGTTTATCATGATATGGTTGTGGCTCCGAGAATCGGATTTTATAGGATGTAAACTATGCATTTTTTAATTCGAAATGGATGTCTGTTTCATGTACCAAATGGTCGAAACTGCAATTTGCTGCAATTTTTATATGCACTCCATGAAAGAAGCGAAATTCGTGAGTTTTGTATAACACGTTACTGTTTCAATCAACATAACGGTACTTTATGTATACATATTATATGTAAACTTTTTTTCATAAATTGCAAGACTATCGACCACTCTTTAATTCCCTCTTCAAAAGTTGTGGAATATGTCAATAACTTCTTTAAAAAATTCCATGAACATGGGTGTATAAGTTCGATACATTGGTTACGCCAATGTATATGTTCGATACTTTGTTTCCCCTTCTGCAGTATTCCAATTACCCACGCTAATTGGCCGCTCTTACGAGCCCTATGGGGATATCTTCTCTGCACTTCTTCCAGGAGCCTTATTCGCCTAGTTCGGATTGTAGGAGAGAGTTCGCTCTTTTCTACTACCTCTCCTGGAAGCCTTATTCGCATAGTTCGGATGCAGAGGGGCGCTTTCCAATGCTGCAGTCGTAGTTGATGTCACGGCCTTTGATCGCTATTTCGCCCTCTTGGCAACACACTTGCTATTTAACTTTCGAAGGAGTCACACTCCTATTGCTTTCGTTTCGTAGCTTCACATACAAAAGGTAATGTTTCTCATTCGCAGAAACCCTATACCAACAATAAACATAGAAAATATATTTGAAACTTATACACTCGTGTTTGTCTTTTTATTTCTTCTCTTTTCATCTCTGAGCTATCGACGGTCAGTGGTATCACGCCAACATTTTGATCCAATCGAGCCGGATCTGTTCCAGTCGAAGCCATTTGTTGTTGCCCGCAAAACAAATTACATTTGTTCAAGAAGAGAAGAAACTCGGACATTGGATTCTTTGTTGTTGCCATCAGAGCAATTTGCTAAAGTTGTGGTGGATCTAACTCATCATTTCACATGATTATCCATCCATCCATCATCATACATTCCATCAACAAAACACAGGTACGTAAATCAGTTTCTGTGCAAAAATTGAACATACGCGAGTGTTTGTTAAAAAAAATCTCTCGAAATATTACATTTTTCGGTTTAAAATTGTTCGCTACATCGCGCATGGGTCGCCTTGTTAATTACAATTTCGCTAGTGTATCCATATTATTGTCTCGCATTTCACACATTTCATACAGTCCACTTAGTCATAGCAGTAATTGTAGTGATCCTCGCCAACAGTGCTGCTTATTTCAATTTGTTGTTGTCCCTTTATTATTTCGGTTCTATTTTCGAAAATAAAACACTTTAATAATAAACACAACAACAAACTTCCTTCGTCGTTGATCTTTTCAAAGATCAGTTCTAGCAGTGCTGTTCCTTTGAATTTGTTGTTTTCTACTTTTCTCGTTTGGTTCTGTTTTCTAAGGCAGAACCCTTTCAGAGAAATAATTACAACAACTTCACTACAATTATTCGCTATTCATTTCGTAGTGTTTATTTATTTCTCACTCAAAGGCTTCATAGACACCCCCGCTTTCTTGTTGATATCCACAGCCAGCAGTGAGAAATAACAACACCCCTTTCTTCCAATAACTTTTCGGCTACTTTTTGAAATCTCGTTTCTCGATCTCTTTTATTAGTTATTATTGTTGTTGTTATTCCCCAAGGTCTTTTCTAACGAAGCCCTTTAGTTGAGAATTTGCGTTGACAAATTTACATAACAACACACATTGCTACGGTCATACATTTTCGTTTGGTTTATTTTGTTGTTACAATCCTCTCCAACCAAAAAATATTTGACGTTGTTATTCTCCTCGTTTTACTAAAAACACTTTGAAAATTTGCATTCCCAAATTTGCAATAACAACACTCATTCTCTCACCTTTCGTTTATTTGTTGCATAGATCGTTCTTCACCAACCAAACGCATTCGTTTTTATTCTCCTGGAAGTATTGATATTTCTATTTGAGAATTTGCATTCTAATTGCAATAACAACGTACATCTTTCCACGCACAATTATAAAGCGTCGGTTAGATTACATTGTAAACATACCAACAAAATTCTGTCGATCACTGTTTGGTCGTTTGTAGCGTCGGTACTTGAGTGGGAGCTTCGCTGCCCACGCATAGCCATTTCTCTGCTTGTGTTTTACTACCTTTTTATTCGTAGTCGACACTCGCACAGTGGGACATATCGTCTCAAAATATTTATTTTTTCTTATATTTTTTGTTGAATATTTTCGATTAGATTTTTTTGCTTTTTACTTCGTGTGGTGCTACAATATCATTTGTTGTTTATCTTCGGTTAAGGCACCCTACTTTCGGCATTTTTGCAGTTTATAAATATAATTATATTAAATTTGGTTGAATTGAATTACAAACAATATCGAATTTATTTATCTATATTTTTTATACAAATTAGTCGTTTTTGAAAAAAATCTTGCATTTAAAAATCGTGTACCCTACAGTCGGTACTGGTACATTTTCTCATTGGTCGAAGCAAATAAATCTAAAAAAAATCTGGCAAATTAAACATTTTTCTAATTTTACCTGCTGCTTGACGTCTTGTTCATTGTACCCTACATCCTGCAAACTAGGTTTGGGTACAACATTTGGCAAAATTTGCAATTTTTGGATATTTTCTTCTTGTCTTTCGTTGCTTGCTCTAAATTCTCAGTTGGGAATTTCATATCTGTCGTCATTCTTATCGATAATTTCTATATTCTCTAGTCGGCAAATTGTCCCAGTTCGGAACTTGTGTTCAATTTCTTATCTTTCTTGGAACTTTGCTGTCTACTCGCGCACTCTACTGGTGGCATTTTGCATTTTATATTTCATTGTCGCAAATTAGAATCGTTTTCGACCCTTTCATTGGTTGAGTAATCACACTCGTTTGTACATCCTTGGTTTTTTTCTTTCCCCAATTAGTAGGATTCGCATTTTCTATAGTTTGAATTTCGCTTCAAGTATTTCCATAGTTATCGCTTTTCTAAATTTGCGACGCTTGGACTCGTTAGTCTTGTCCTAAACTTCTGAGCCCACATACCTTTTTGGAACTGATTCGTTTCCCTCTTTCGTCCCCATTCTCTTATTCGTTGAAATCATGTCCATAAATCCCCTCGTGCGTTTCATTCGAGCTGCCGACGCTCTTGTTAAATATGACTCGTTTTTCGAACGTATAAATGCTGAGAAGCACACCGTATTTACTCTCGAAATACATGGTTCCGAGCTTTCTCAGTTATGGACAACATTCAAAAGCACTCATCAGAAGTGTCTTGACCATCTGGCGACATCACAGAGTTCTCAACCCTCTGACAAAAATGTCGTCGAGGGTAAATACGACAGCTCCTTTCGGGCTTATCAACATTGCCTTTCGGCAATAAACCAGAAGCTAGACGAGCTAAAATCGTCCAAGTCTTCTCCATCATTGAATGGACCAACTCCACAAAACAGTCCACCAATGGTTCCTCAACCACTTTCATCTTCGGAGGAACTCCCAGTGAGTACGTCTGTTCCTCCATCGACTTGTTTGAACACAAAACCCTTTGTGTCAAATAATTGTAAAGAAAGCCAAACTTCTCCTTCACATCCCAGCGAATCAATCGCATCATCGATTTCAACCCAACCACACTCCATTAGTCGTCTCCCTCATATCGATCCACCTTCTCACAATTTAGTTTTGCCTCCTATCGACATCGAAGTCTTTAGTGGAGATTTCATTTCATGGCCAACCTTTCGAGATCTTTTTAGTACATTTTTTATCAAAAATTCTCGATTAAGCGACATTGAAAGATTGTGTCACTTAGTTCACAAAACCTGCGGTGAGGCTCGGGAAATTGTTTCGAAATTTCCACTCACCCATTGTAGTTTTAAATTGGCTTGGAAGGCATTGACGGATGCGTATGATAATAAACGTATCCTCGTGCATAGTCACATAAATCTTCTATTCGGTCTTCCCGCCATAGAAAAGGAATCGATTTCTGGTCTTAAAACAATTCAGCGCGGAATCAATAGTTGCATTTCCGCTATGTCTGCTTATGATGTTGTAACGGATCATTGGGATCCAATTCTTGTTTATATTTGCATGCAACGTCTTCCTAAACAGACAATCGCTCTGTGGGAACAAAGTGTCAAAGAGAAGTCGTCTCTTTCGACGTGGATACAATTAGATTCGTTCCTAACAGATAGAATACAAACTTTGTTGTGCATAGAAAACTTTACTACTATGGAAAATCCCAAAACATCATATTCCCAAAATTGTCGATCTCCGCTAAAATCATCTTCTCACATTAGTCGTCCCAATTATAAAACTAGCTCATCTAAACTGAAATCGTCATTGAACCATACTTGTGTGATGTGCACAAATCAAGATCATCTTCTTCGCGTCTGTTCTCGATTTCAAAAACTTTCGTTTGAGAATAGATTTTCGCTCGTTAAAAAACATGCCCTTTGCATAAACTGCCTTTCGCATGGTCATTCTCTTAAAAAATGCAATAGTAAACATAATTGTTCTGTTTGTAAAAGTAGACATCACACTCTACTCCATCGTAGCAAAAATAGTAAGAATTCCTCAAGCTTGTTGAAAAGCTCTTCTCCTTTATCGTCCAATGTTAGTTCTAATTCGAATAAACGGCAAGTTCTGCACACAACACAAAATAGAGATGTGCTCTTGGGAACTGCCATCGTTAACATCGTACAGGATCACAAAAATTATGCTGTTCGAGCCATAATTGATCCTTCGTCGGAAGTCTCAATCATCACAAAGAGACTACAAAACACAATTGGAGTTAAAACTCGTCCTGCTAATGCCACTCTTTCTGGCGTAACTAGTAATTGCACTTCAAAAGAAATTTGTTCTCTGAAGTTATCGTCTCCTAAAGATCCATCTCTTACTTTACCCACAGATGCTTTAATTTTACCAAATATTTCGAAAAACCAATTGTCTTTGTCTTCCATATCGAATCTGCGTTCTAATTTGCCTCACCTCGAACTAGCAGATACTTTCGAAAACAAGCCAATAGATTTGTTATTGGGCGCAGATCTATATGCTAAAATTTTGTCGGCTGAGTCACCCCACCTTGTTTCGAATTCGTTGGTGGCTCAGAAAACTATATTCGGTTATATCCTAACAGGCCCAATACCTCGTAGTCAAAATACATAGTCGATCAAAGCGAACCATTTTAACAAAATCGTTGTTTAGTAAATCGAAAACTCGCACTCACTTGTAAAATTTCAAATGCTCAATTGAAACTGTATTTACGTACCTCTAAATCAAATCACACCTTACAACCTACTAACTCTAGTTTAAGTTTGCTCGCGAATTTAGTCTAACCCTGTTGCCTTGCAGATAGCGCGTCAAGGTGGGCGGCTAATGTATAAGTTCGATACATTGGTTACGCCAATGTATACGTTCGATACTTTGTTTCCCCTTCTGCAGTATTACAATTAACCGCATTAATTGGCCGCTCTTTCGAGCTCAATGGGGAAATCTTCTCTGCCTTTCTTTTAGGAGTCATATTCGCCTGGTTCGGATGCTGGGAGAGAATATTCATTCTTTCCCACACTCTCTCCTAAAAGTCACATTCGCTCAGTTCGGATGCAGAGGGGCGCTTTCCAATGCTGCAGTCGTAGTTGATGTCACGGCCTTGTGAACGTTATTCTGCCCACCTGCAACTACACTTGATATTTAACTTTCGAAGGAGTCACACTCCTATTGCTTTCGCTTCGTAGCTTCACATACAAAAGGTAATGTTTCTCATTCGCAGAAACCCTATACCAACAATTAACCGAAAATATATTTGAAACTGATACACTTGTGTTTGTCTTTTTATTTCTTCTCTTTTCATCCCTGAGCTATCGACGGTCAGTGGTATCACGCCAACAATGGGTCTCTTTTTATACCCTCAGCCTTTAGGCTAAGGAGGGTATATACACTTTGATACGATGAAAATGTGCCTCATCGAAATAATGGTTTTAGACCCCAAGTATGTTTGGACGAAATGTGTTTCAGACAATTTGGAGTCGATCTAGCCATGTCCGTCCGTCTGTCTGTCTGTCTGTCTGTCTGTCTGTCCTGCTGGCTGGAGCGCACGATAACTCTCGAACGGATGAACCGATTCGGTTCAAATTTTGGCTTTCGTAATATTTTGCCCAAACTTAGTTTAAGTTCGAAGATGAGCTACATCGGTCCACTCCTTCCGGTACCTCCCCCACAAAAGTTCGAAAATGTTCGGAAAGTTTGTGCGCACGATAACTCTTGAAGGGAGTGACCGATTTGGTCCATACTTTGTACAGCGTAAACTTTCTACCAGAGTAATGTGAGGTTCCAATATGGTCTCAATAGGTCCACTCCTTCGGGTACCTCCCACACAAAATTTCAGGAAAGTTCAGTTTAGGGCCATTTCTCGTATCGCTTTGATTTTTGTTTTAGCAACTTGTATTCACTGCCCTCCATACGACGGCACAAGTTTCATCAGGGGCAAGTTCATACTTCCTGAGAAAATAGCATGAAAGTTGCAAAAAACCCCTATGACACCGTGTGAGGTGGTTGGAGCGCAACATTACTCTCGAACGGATCTGCCGATTCGGTCCAAAATATGGCCTTAGTAATATTTTGTCCAAACATAGTTTAAGTTTGAAGATAAGCCAGATCGGTCCACTCCTGCAGGTACTTCCCCCACAAAAGTTCAAAAATGTTCGGAAAAATGTTTCGTACGGCAACTCTTGAAGGGAGTGGCCGAATTGGTCTACACTTTACACATCCTAATATATCTACCAGATATAGATCAGGTTAAAATATGGACTATATTTGTCCACTCCATCCGGTACCTACCACACAAAATTTCCGAAAGTTCACTTTAAGACCTAATACCGAATCACTTTGATTTTTGATGAACCAACTTGCTTTCGCTGCCTCAATTACGATGGTAAAAGTTTTTTTTAGGGGCAAGTCCATACTTCTTGAGCAAACAGCCCGAAGAGTGTAAAAACCCCCTATTGCACCATATGTTGTGCCTGGAGATCCACTTCCATAACGGTCAATGTCGATCCATTCCTTTTAGTATCTCCTCCGCAAAACTTTAAGTCTTTAATCCTAACCAACATTTTTGTCGGTTCAAACGCCCAAAATTTTTTAAACCCCCTAAATACAGACGTATTTTGGGAAAAATTGTTTCAATATACACAAGCTGAGGGTATATCTCTGTCGGCAAAGCCGACTGATACTTTTTTACTTGTTTAAATACATTTTAGTAAATGTCACATACGAAAAATGTTCTATGTTTAACGAGCTATAACTTTATAGTAACACCAAATATCGACAACATCTTTGAGGTGTGTCCTATTTGAAGTGTTCTCAATAAAATAAAACCATAAAATTATAAAAAAGTCAAGAACACATTTTTCGATTTTTGTCCACTGAGGCAACACTGTGCGACGTGGAATCGCGAGTTCTACAATCCTGTAACTAGTTTGAAAATATTATACAGTTCACCATCTAATTATAAGAAAAATTCGAAAAACACTGAAATCAAAACTTCAAAATGTCAGCATCGATTTTAGTGGGATGTAGTGTATATATCGAAAAGTCATGCACTAGAACCTTGTTTCCCAAGGGGTATTCTTTAGTTCTTTCTTTTAGCACAGGTTTGAATTTTGCGTGGTTTGGCCAGAAATCAAGAAAGAACACAAAAAAACTTGTTTACTTCAACACATTTTTCCCATTTTTTTATATTACCACCAACGCATCTTCCACGAAAATTATTTGTTATGGTACATATTATGAGATCTTGGCTAAAACACTTCAATTAATATAAATGTATACATATTTTATAAAATATATTAACAGTTCGCGACTTATTAAATGGTGAACCTCAACTTCAACGATTGCAAAACTTTTTTGAATATTACCATATACAATGCATTTTGCCATGTCTCTGATATTTGATATTTTGGAAAATTGTGAGTGAAGATCTATCGTCCAAAAAATGTGCACTTGTACCTCACATATGCTTGATAATGCACGCAGTTTTGTGATTTCCATGGCATTTCGAAAATAGTTCATTGTGGTTATATATTGTGATATCAAACATATACGAGTATTTTATACCGGTATAAATAACTAATAATGAATAAAAATTGAAAAAATTTGCACCAATAAATATAGTATGATAGTAGTCAGTTGCGCTAACGGTGATATACCCTCAGCATCTGACCAAAAAAAGAAACAAACACAATAATTATGCCGTATAAAAAATATATTGATTTTGTATCACGAGTTTGCTTCAAAATACGAGGAATCTGTAGGTATAGTAATGTAAGGCTATACCAAATCAATTTTAGTAAGCTAACTTCTGATTTTAGAAAAAGTTTGAGAATTATTTTATGAAAATTTTGGACCATTATCTCAGGAAGTATGGACTTACTCCGGAAAAATTGTACCGTAGCAATAGGGACCGTGAAAAGAACCTTCTTCAAAAAAAATTCAAATAGATTCGGGACGGGTCCTCAAACTGCACCTTTCCCAAATTTGGTATGGTAGGTACTCGAAGGACATGACTGGATGAAATAATAGGATGTGCAAAGTTTGGACCAATAAAAAAATCTCTTGAGATTCATGTTGCGGATAATTAGATTTTCAAGTGCTACACAAATTTCAATACGCGTATAAGAAGTCCTAAAAGAAAATGGAATTGGGTTTTATGTCATTGCAACACATATAAGAAATAAATGGGCATGCGATCAAAATGTACATCTTTAACAAGTTTGGAAATAAATATTTTAAAATTTGTTGCTTGCATACTCTTTTTGAGAGAAACTTCCAATGAAATCTGAATTACTGTTTCATGTCATATAATTCCACTATCAAATACGAATTCCATATGAATATACGTCATGTTTGTTATGTCATATTATATCATATTTCACTGCCTTCATCAAAAGTTTGTTATTCTATTTTAGTAGAGTTGCGTCGTTCATGAACGAACCGGCTCAAAGGAACGATTCCGTGAAAAGAATGAACGGATCCGTATCCAGCTCATTCTTTTATATCGTTCATTTAGATCCCCGATGGACGAGTCATTACTGCTTACAAAATTAAACAAACAAACGCTGCGTTAGCGGAAGCAGCACAAATTTCCACACAAAACAAACAATGATTCAGAGAGCTACTCTCGCTCAGTAACTCACCTCATTCAGTAGCACATCTCGGTCATATCTTTCTATTGCATCATTCGTTCATCTGGTTCTTTCATATCAAAACCACCACCACTACGTTCAGAAACAAAACCACCCCCATTAGCACACAAACAAGCAAGAAACAGTTGTGTCATTCGTGAACGAACATTTTCAAAAGAACGAGGGAGTCATATGCAGCAGAGAACGAACGACTTCAAAATAATACAGTCAAATGTCTTGTTGAACGAAAAAGAGCCAACGAACGAAGTAAACGACCCGGATCTTTTTGGTGAACGGAATGAAAAAGATCGATCCGCTCAATGAACGAGATTGCCCAAGACTATATTTTAGACAAATTTGTTGACAAACAGTAGGAGAAAATAATTAAGAAAAATTAATTTTTGTGTGTCAAAAACTACTAAAATCTGCCAACTGAAATTTTTTTGCTATCATCAACGAGTATTCGCAATATTTCTTGCAGACATAGATAGAACCTAACCTATTTCGTTCGCAAATCCATGCTTCCTTACAAATCTCAAAGTACTACGGTACCGCCCGATTTAAGGTATTTTGACGTTTTTATCGAAATTTTTAAACCAATTTTATCTACATTTTCAGAACGAAGTGGCTGTACTTTGGCATTTTGAATAGCCCCATAAAAACCCCATATAGGGACCGTGAATGGAACCTTCTTCAAAAAAATTCAAATAGATTCGGGACGGGTCCTCAAACTGCACCTTTCCCAAATTTTGTATGGTAGGTACTCGAAGGACATGACTGGATAAAATAATAGGATGTGCAAAGTTTGGACAAAAAAAAATCTCTTGAGATTCATGTTGCGGATTTGCCATTTTAGTTAGGTTTCTTGTTTGTTTTTCAGGGTTTCTTGGAGCTTTTCGGCTATAATATCAGGAAGTATGGAATTGCCATTGCAATTGTACCATCGTAAAGGGGACCGCAAGGACAATCTGCTGAAAAAATTCAAAACGATTCGAGATGACTCTTAAGGTTCACTTTTCCGAATTTTGTGAGGGAGGTACTCGAAGGGAGGGAGGTAGTCTTACCCGATCTATATGTGGATGGAATAATATTATATGGAAAGTTTGGACCAAATCGATTGCTCACTTCGACAGTAATCGTTCACACAATTGTTCAGACATATTTTGAACTTTTGTGGGGGAGGCGCTCAAAGGAGTGAACCGATATAGCCCATATTCGAAATTAAACTAAGTTTGGGCAAAATATTACTAAGTGTAAAATTTGGTTCGAATCGGTTGATCCGTTCGGGAGTTATCGTGCGCATCTGCCAGCTAGACAGTAAGAGAGACAGATGAACGGACAGGGCTAAATCGACACACAAATTGTCTGAAACGAATTTCGTCCAAACATACTTGGGGTCTAAAACCATTATTTCGATGAGGCCCTAAAGGCTAAGGGTATAAAATAGTTTGCGAAGCGATCCCATGCTGCAGTATTTGTATAAAAAAATCCAATTGGACAACTGAACTGAAAAATTTGCTGTCATGATAGACACAATTTGTAGCATGGGAGGAAATTGTGGTTCTCTACACAAAACCCATTATATATGAGGCAGTAGGCCCGTTATCTAGAAGACACATTATTGCAATTTGCATCAGGGGAAATGTCAGGAGTTATTTTTCCATATGTAAGCGACTGTGCTTCCAGGAATTAAAATAGGACCAAAAACACAATTTTTATATTTCTCATACCCCCTTCAAAATGTCGTGACTATTGAGCTGTAATTGCGACCTCTAGCGTGTTTATGATAACACTAAAAACAAAAAAACTGGTTATATTAGGCTATAATAGTACGGTTAGACTAGAGTTTTTTTGCCGAGTTACCCCACTTCGAGAGGATTTATTTGACGTTTGCGGTATGGAATTGACATTTTAAATCCAAACCCACTGGATTAATCCGCTTAAGTGTAACCGGGGTATAACTCTGTTATCTGATCACGTACATCAACATAATTGACATCAATGGAAAGATCAAAAGAATGTCTCTTCCAGGAGTAAAGATATAAGCTGGGTTAATCCGCTTAAGTGTAACAGGGTTATAACCCTGTTATCTGATCACGTACATCAACATAATTGACATCAATGGAAAGATCAAAAGAATGTCCCTTCCAGGAGTAAAGATATAAGCTGTATATTAAAAATTTTCACACAAAAGTTATGGTCCATTTAACCCTCTAAATATTATCTGATCGCCATCTCATATTGCAAGCTTCTTCTTTGTCATATACGCTTACCTTATTTAAAATTTCGCGTTGATCGGACTATTATTGCGACCTACAGAGCCGTTACAAAATTGGATAAATATTATGGTTTTGGTAAATTTCACCCGCTAAATATTTCACGATCATCACCAATAAAAATAGGGATCTATTCTGGTCTGAACCCGACCTCCATACAAAATTTCGTGACGATCGGTCTATAATTGCGGCCTAGAGTTTGATTACAATGTATAATGGACAGACGGGCACACATCTTGAAATCGCTTTATCTCGTCGAGATATGAAGATTGGTATACCACATCGGAGATCTCCGACGAATATTCCGCGGTGTTACATGTATTTTTAACAAAACAAACTTATAATACCCTTTCCACATAGTGGTGTAGGGTATAATGAACAAGTAAAAAAGTATCAGTCGGCTTTGCCGACAGAGATATACCCTCAGCCTGTGTATATTGAAACAATTTTTTCCCAAAATACGTATGTATTTAGGGGGTTTTAAAATTTTTTGGTGGTTTGAACAGACAAAAATGTTGATTAGGATTAAAGATCAAAAGTTTTGCGGAGGAGATACTAAAAGGAATGGATCGACATTGACCGTTATGGATGTGGATCTCCAGCCACAACATATGGTGCCATAGGGGGTTTTTACACTCATCGGGCAGTTTGCTCAAAAAGTATGGACTTGCCCCTAAAAAACTTTTACCATCGAAAATGAGGCAGCGAAAGCAAGTTGCTTCAAATAAATTCAAAGTGATTCGATATCAGGTCTTAAAGTGAACTTATCCGAAACTTTTGTGGGGAGGTACCGGATGGAGTGGACAAATATAGTCCATATTTGAACCTGATCTATATCTGGTAGATATATTAGGATGTGTAAAGTATAGACCAATTCGGCCGCTTCCTTCAAGAGTTACCGTACGAACAATTTTTCCGAACATTTTTGAACTTTTGTGCGGAAGGTACCTGAAGGAATGGACCGATATGGCTTATCTTCAAACTTAAACTATGTTTGGACAAAATATTACTAATGCCATATTTTGGACCGAATCGGCAGATCCGTTCCAGAGTTATCTTGCGCTCCAACCACCTCACACGGTGTCATAGGGGTTTTTTTGCAACTTTCATGCTATTTTCTCAGGAAGTATGGACTTGCCCCTGATGAAACTTGTACCGTCGTACGAAGGCCAGTGAATACAAGTTGTTAGAACAAAAATCAAAGCGATTCGAGAGATGGCCCTAAACTGAACTTTTCCGAAATTTTGTGTGGGAGGTACCCAAAGGAGTGGACCAATTGAAACCATATTGGAACCTCATATTACTCTGGTAGAAAGTTTACGCTATACAAAGTATGGACCAAATCGGTCACTCCCTTCAAGAGTTATCGTGCGCACAAACTTTCCGAACATTTTCGAACTTTTGTGGGTGAGGTATCGGAAGGAGTGGACCGATGTGGCTCATCTTCGAACTTAAACTAAGTTTGGGCAAAATATTACGAAAGCCAAAATTTGAACCGAATCGGTTCATCCGTTCGAGAGTTATCGTGCGCTCCAGCCAGCAGGACAGACAGACAGACGGACAGACAGACGGACGGACATGGCTAGATCGACTCCAAATTGTCTGAAACACATTTCGTCCAAACATACTTGGGGTCTAAAACCATTATTTCGATGAGGCACATTTTCATCGTATCAAAGTGTATATACCCTCCTTAGCCTAAAGGCTGAGGGTATAAAAAGATAGAGAATATCTTTAAAAAAATAAAACAGTTGGCTTTGTGCGTACGACTAAAAATGAAGTTTACTTTATACATATTTTTAAGAAACACCAATTAAAAATGAAAATAAAACTGAATTCAGTAAAAAAAATTTAAATTTTCAAAAAAACCTGGCGCTATGTGGGTTAATTAAGACGTTCAGAGCAAAGTCGCTAAGCTATCCCAATTTTAATATTTTGAATTTTACGAGTCAAAAGTTTATGCACAGGGGTAGTGGTGTAGGGTATCACATAGTCGGCCCGGACCCGACTAAAGCCTTGGCTCACTTGTTGCTTTATAGTTTACCTATTGCCGAAAATGTTTAGATAATTATATTAAATCAGACGGACTTTCAATTGTGTCATAAAATTAAAATAAAGTTAAAGTGTTGTAACACTTGACACGTATAGAAATCGCGTAATAGTGGAAATGGCACGATGCACATCCGATTTTCCAGAACAGCCAATCAATCCCTTTTATTTGGTATACACTTTGTGAAATTCTATTTGGCGACCACGATATAGCATCTGTTGCATATTAGGGTGCAAAAAACAGTAAAATGGCCATGATTTCCACTAAATACATTTACATTTTATGTACATCCGATTTCAATTATCACCTTTAAAAAGTACATCATTCTATGCCGTTTCAGTGTAATCCATAAAGAACCGTGGATGTAGCATCACATTCAATTGTTAGGAAAAATCTATTATATCTGTGGATTCGCTATAGTTTTTAAAAATCTGTTTTCACACATTTTAAACAGGCGTATCGCTCTATTAATCTAAAATGCGTTTAATAAGCGATATGTTCAAAAACATTTTTTGCAAATTTACTCGCAAAGAAACAAACTTTACGCCGTTTTCCCCAGCAATTAATTGACAGTTGTCAATTTTAAATCCAAAAAACAGGTTTCTTAGAAAAATTTACGCACAAAAATTTTGATTTTGAGCGCAGATTGCTACGATCTTATAGAGACTACACGCTAGATTTATACTTTAAAAAATGCTAAATCGCGAGTACTGCAATCACATAATAAGCTTCTAGACAAATCTAGTTTCCCGCAAAATGGTGTTCGAAATTTCGAACACAGGCGCGAACACCATAAGTGTAGAAGTAAAAAAATGATTTATTTGTTGTTTTTTATTGATGTATTTTATCATTTTTCAATGAAAAAATTATTGAATAGTGGTACTGAGTCTTCTTTGAGCCTACAAAATTTTTCCCCGGAAATGTGTCAGTGCTGGTTTACGTTTTGGATTATCCCCCATAGAATGGTACCGTCCAATTTTCGGGGGTTTTTAGGGAATTATTTGCATTATCCTAGAGAAATGGTTGTAATTAAAAATATATTTACTTTTCTTTGGGGCTACTTAACTTCCCTCCAGAAATTTGTCAGCACTGGTCCATGTTTTATATAGCCTCAATAGAATGGTACCTCCCGGTTTTAGGGGTTTTCAGGATTTTAGCCGTACTATACTACAGAAATGGCTGAAATTTAGTATTTATTCTTCTATCGGTCTATAATAACTTTCCCCACTAATTTTTCAGTACATTTCCACTTTTTTGATATAGCCACTGACATATAGAGCAAGAACCAGTGAAATTTCGAAATTTCGAACAGTCAACTTTGGACAATTGTAAAGTTGCGCTTGCGCATGTAAATCATGTTCTTTATATTTTGTGATGATTACTTTTTAAATTTCATTATTGTACACCTACCATCGAGGGGGAGCGGGAGTTCCAGCGTTTTTCGGAGACCTTTCAAAAAAAATGTTGTAATTTTTTGGGACGCCCCAATGTATACATATACTACATACAATATCAAGCAAGTACAAATAAAAGTCACTATGTCAGAGAGATGATTGCAATCAGTTAAAGAAAAAACAACAACTTTATTTCAAAATCATTTTAATTGTGGTAATTGTAGCGTTTAGAATCTGTTTTCTTAAATGTCATCGTTTTTTCTGTCTTCGTACTTCAAAACGGTTGATTTTATAGGGGCCTTTAGTATTGAATGCATTTTATTTATTTTTGTTTTTGGGTTTGAAGGTTTAAAATCTTTACAATACGAGAAAAAGGTTTCTTTACAAACCATACAATATTGATGAGTTCTCTGTTTTTCATTGACACATTTTATGTAGGCTGTTGAGAAGTTGACTTTTTTTGTCGAAGCAGCTATCTAACCGCCAAAAGTCCATATGGATGAAAAAGGTATTTTCTTAAATGCTCTGATGATGGTGGTGTGAATGTGGAAAGGAAATGTAAAAAAGTCGGCACTTTAGGTGTTAAGGGCATTCTTTTCCATTCCTCAATCTTGAAAATGGAGGTGGGCAAATGTGAATATCAGTTACTCAAAAGAACATTTCACCGCCATGGCCGGTGCCGCCAAGCTGGCTGGTCCACCAGATCCATTGCTGTTAGGTCAAAAGACTAAAACAAACACTAACAACGTCAGAATAAAATTCTTAATGATAAATTATATTAAAATAGCCACAACGTTGTTGTACGTTTACTTAAATAACCAATTCATTTTTGGAAGATCAGGTTTGTGATTCGCGTTTGCATACCTTCCAAATTTGGTTTGTGTCAAAAAAAATATAAAATTGGAATTAAGAAAAAAATATCCAAGTTGCCTTATCTCTGTACTCCAAGCCATTAAAGGAAGCAATGAATGAGTGAATATGGACAGAGGACACAGTGTGAAATGATCACCAACATATCTCAAGTTGAGCGACTCATCAGCAGTGCCCATTGATAAAGCGATGGATTGGTTAATTGACTTGGAAAGATATTTTTGCATACTCTATATTGTATAGGAGGATAAATTATACGTGGGGTTATGATGTGAGTTTGAAGTTGCGAGTGTAAAGAGTTAATTAATGAAAGCGATTTTATTCTTTTTATATTTTTACACTAGCAGACCCCGGTCCGCGTAGTGAGTTTTAATGTCAACTTTTTATGGACTTTATGCCTGACAATTCAAAAATAGGTATGTATGTATTTTCTACCTAACTTCCACGATCCATTGTCAAACCGAGGAGAATTTTAATTATATCAACAGATTTTGTCTGTAGCCTTTCTTTTCTCTTACGGACTTTGTCGGATTGTTCGCCCATTGATACTGTTTAGGATTTATGATAGTCCATGTCCCCTGTTTTTTTACTAAAGCGGTCTAATTATAAAAGTGAAAAATGGTTAAGTCGAATTCTGCCGCTTATAGAGACTTATATGTTTTAGTTTTTCATGGCTGATGGACCGTTGAACCTTACCATTTAAGAACATTTGTAATTATCGTTTTTCTTGATTGGGGTCGCAATCACCGTTGTCTCGAATATTAATTCGCAAGCCGGTGCACTCATATGTTTAGCAAATATAGCGATTATAAGACAATAGGCCCCCCAAATTCGTCTAAAAATAAATATATAGTATTTTGGACCACGGGATAATTAGGTTAAGTAATTTTGGAAAAATAATGTATTGAAAAGAGTGGGCGTGGTCATCGGTTTTCAATATATAACATATTTAAAAAAGTGGGCGTGGTTCGATATTTTGGCTCCAAATATGTACCTAGGGTACACACAACCCCATTGCCTTCCAAAATTTATGCTGAAACCGATATAATCATAAGTAGACATCGGATTTTGCATATTTGCATATTTTTTAATATTAAAGATACGAAGATTCTGATTGGACCAAAATTCGTTTCAAAGATAACTAAATTCAATGGCAGGGTCATATTTCGTATTTATTTTGCATATTTGCATATGCACAAAATATGCAAAAAAATATGCAAAATATGCAAAAAATATGCAAAATATGCAAAAAATATGCAGAATATGCAAAAAATATGCAGAATATGCAAAAAATATGCAAAATATGCAAACAGATTTTGGCCGAAAATTGTCATAAAAGTCGTAAAATTGTCATTTAAAGTTGGAAAAACCATCAAAAAATACATAACAGTGTTCTAAACTAAGACTGTTGACCGTATAACATCGCTTTTTCAGCAGATTATTATGTTATTAGACCATTTACGACAGTGTGGTGTAGGGTATAAAAATATGGTATCGTAATACCATTTTTTTATTATAAAACTATGTAAAAATATAAAATTTGATAAAATATCAAACCTGTTATGTAAAATTCAATATTTTCTTTTTTGTAGCATCTTAATTTAATTTGTAGCATTGTGCTGCTTTTAACTCAAAGGACCAAATCGATCTCGGGTTTTTTAGCCGGGGAGCCGCCTAAACCTTTTAGTATTATTAGATTTTAGATTGCCAAAGTTTGAGCACAATTCGAATATGTTAACACGTGGTACTGGTGCCTCGAAGTTATGAAAATCTATTTTTTTTTTTGCTATTTGGCGACTTCGACGTCCTATATATGTGGAACGGTTAAAGCTACTTGCCCGTATTACACATTTAATTAAAAGCTATTCTGTTCTTAACATTTCTGGCTGAACAACAATGTACGTAAGTGTTACTGAATTCGAATTAATAAACCCAATGTCCCGAAAAAGGCCTTAGAGCAAAAATGGAGCCTATTTAAAAAAAAAAAAACTTTTTTCTTCCTATATTATCAAATTTTAGCGAATGAAAACGAATATATTTTACTTTATTTGAAAATGTTTCCTATTAGGGCCAAGATCTATTTTAATATTAATTTTAATTCATTTCTCGTTGAAGTCAAGCTTAATGATCGATGATGTTTGCAAGTGAAAAAGGAAAGCCGAAGATTCGAACCCCCACAACCACCATTATGTGACATGTTTCGCCTTTTATAGAGACTCATCAGACATATAGGCAGTGGAATGGCATCAAACATTTCCTTTTTCAAATGCAATTTTGTTTTTACAAAGATGGACATTTGTACATTCATTGTATGGCTTCAATGACAAACGCTTACATTTTGTTCATACATATTTTAACTTACTTATGCCCGTAATTTCAACGTCTGGGTATACGGGTACGCAGCTACCTATTAGTTATCTTTGACTACGCGTTTGGTAATTTCTACATGTCATTTACCGAGGCGTGTAAATTTTGAAATGATGTGGTAATATTGGTGATTTTCATTCATGATTTCGCAAAATCATTGCCACATAGAAATGTTTTACCACTTTTAACACATTGGCAACGATTAACCAGGTAAAATCCTTGGTGTAAGTCACAAGGCCGTTTTTGACTCAGTAATGTTACCTATGCGTTGAAATTATAAAATGTTGCTTACGCGGGATATATTTGTGAACTCATAGATAACTACGCGTTGAAATTACGGGCATTAAGGGACTGACTGGAGCCATCTGGGTACAGATGACAACTTGGTGATGAACTCGACTCCTTGCTATGTCGCTCACAATTTTCAAGTTATTTACTACCCTTTACCCCTCTTGGTAATTGATGTTCTGTGGTCAAGTTGCAGAATCTTTTTCAAGAAATTCGGAGTTAAAGTTTAATCTCTTAATTAAGTCTCACTTGTAATTGTGCTTGATAAACCTTTTTCTAGGAATTTCGGCAGTTTATTTTTGTAAGTTTGGATCAATTATTTCTGGAGAAATTTCTATCTTTGCTTTGTTAAGATTTTTGTCGTCTTTTGGATCTTTACGTTGTTTTGCACTATCAGTTCAAAAAATGCCAGACCAATAAGTTCAGGAGTAAGGTACCACATATGATTTATCATTTTGCTATTTCCTTTATCTGATATTTGTTTGTGAATGCCTTTCGTATTAAGTAAACCTTCAATGCGGTTTAGGTCTTGTTTTGGACCTAAAAATATTTCTGAATATTGTTTTCACTATTTTTGTATTAAACTCAATCTATTGTCTCTATTTCTTTTTAACCTAATGATAATGTTCACCCAATATATCCTATATTATATCTATATAAACATTATCTTGTTCATTATACGTTTTGTAAAATCAATAACCCAAACTCTCACTTATAACACTCAGTTGTTGTCGTGTGGGATACCAAATAAATAAATAAAATAGAAAAAATCATTCTGGGGGCGTCCAGTCTCGAACCATTTAAACGCAAGGTGCTTCTACGGCGTCTTGTTCTTGGGAAGTGGGCTGGGCAGTAGTTTTACAATTTTTCTAGGCATTTGTACACTGCTAGTTCTTGTTTTTCCCATGAGCTACTGTCAGTTTCAGGAACGCATAGGAGTTGTTCTTTACCCCCATGTGATACCAGAACAGCAACCCGTTTTTTCTTCTCTGTTTTTTACACTGCTAGTTCTTGTTTTTCCCATGAGCTACTGTCAGTTTCAGGAACGCATAGGAGTTGTTCTTTACCCCCATGTGATACCAGAACAGCAACCCGTTTTTTCTTCTCTGTTTTGAGAATATCTGGTAATAGTTTTCCATGCCAGTGCACACAAATAGCCTCGTTCCTTGAAGCTGTTGCATTTATTTTTCACGGTTTACCTAGTACCTAGTCACGTTTTTCGGGACATTGGCTTTATTATCTCGAATTCTGTAACACTTACGTAGTTTGTTGTTCAGCAAGAAATGTTAAGAACAGAATGACCTTCAATTTAATGCTTAATATGGACAAAAAGCGTTAACCATTCCAGAGAAATGGGTCGCCGAAATCGCTAAATAGCCAAAAAAATCGAGATTTTCATAACGTCAGGGCCCCAGTGGCACATGTTAAAATATTCCAATTGTGCTCAAACTTTGACAGTCTTAAAATCTGATCCAACTAAAAACTGTATGCGGTTGCCGCCTTAAATAATCCGACATCGATTTGTTCCCTTTGAACAATAACCAGCCCAACGCTACAAATTATTACAAAGAAAGTATTGAATTTTACATAGAGCGTTTGATATTCTATCAAATTTTATATTTTTGCATAGTTTAATAATAAAAAAAATTGTTATAAATGGTCTCAATAACATAATAATCTGCTAAAAAAACGATGTTATACGGTCAACAGTCTTAGTTTAGAACACTGTTATGTATTTTTTGATGGTTTTTCCAACTTTAATTGACAATTTTACGACTTTTACGACGATTTTCGGTCAAAAACTGTTTGCATATTTTTTGCATATTTTGCATATTTTTTGCATATTTTGCATATTTTTTGCATATTTTGAATATTTTTTGCATACTTTGCATATTTTTTGGTATATTTTTTCCATATTTTTTGCATATATTTTGCATATTTTTGCATATTTTTTGCATGTTTTTGATATGACCCCAAATATCGAAAAAATGACCCTTAAGACGCCTAGATCCAAAATTTGAGTCCAATCTGATGAGAAATAAAAAACATGAAAAATCCGATGTCTAATCATAAGGTTGGCTTAGACATATAGCGTTTAAAAGGAAGACGTGGGGAAGGTACCCCATCTCCTACGAAATTTATAAAATATACATAACAACGACAAACATTGAGCTTTTGCTGCAAATTGGACGGAAATCGGTTCAGTAGTATTGGAGATATGACATATTTTAAAAAACAGACGTGGTCGGGTCTTTAAGGCACAAAGAAGTACCTAGATTGTAGTTTAATCTGTAAATTTCTCAACCGATACGGGCGTAATTTTTAGCAAATACAGCGTTTTTAAAAATATCGCATAGGGGAAGGGGCCCGCCTTCTCTGGAATTCATTAAAATATTTTCAGAGGTCATTCCTGTACATTACCTGACAATTTCAGGAAAAACGGTTCAGTAGTTTTTGCAGAGAAAAAATTAAATTGAAAATTTAAAAAAGTGGGGGTGCTAAAATTTTCTTTCTATAAAAACCTAGGTTGGGTTATGACGGCATTTGATTTTTATTCATAAAGATATGGCGTTGTTTTTTTTTTAATATGACAAAGGATAGTACCCCGCCCCCTTCGAAATTCTAGAAAATATGCACCTTATTTTCAACGTAGGCCATCCCTGTACATTCGCTGAAAACTCCAGGAAAATCGTTCAGTAGTTTTGTAGATGTAACATATTTTAAAAAGTGGGCGTGGTCAAGCCTATTGGTCCTAAAACAGTGGGTAAGGTCGTAATTATTGTAAATTCAACAAAATTTGTTGCATATTTTCACCAGATTCCATCCCTGTACATACACTGACAATTTCAGGAAAATGAGTTCAGTAGTTTTTGTAGAAAAGATACAAATTGAAAATTGAGAGTTGGGCGTGGTCAAATTTTCTTTGCATAAAACCAAGTCGGGTTATGGCGGATAAGATGTGTTATTTAAACATTCGGAGGGATAAATTGAAATATAGCGCTGAAATATTGGGATTGGGGACAACCTTCCAATTTTATCAAGATAATGATCCCAAGCACAAATCACATACTGTTCGAGAATGGATGCTATACCCCAGCTAGCATTTGGAAGATTGTGTTTTCAAAAATCACAATGCGAGGCTTTTTAGAGTCCATTGGGTGATGAAAAACTGATTAAGTCGCTTGTATGATACAACAACAAATGTGTAGCAATCACAAATAAATAATTGGGGCGTTTAAAATGTGGCCATTTTTCTGTTACTTATTGTCACATTTTGATCATCTGAAGATTGAAAAATGCATAATCAAAAAAGGGTCATGCAGGTGTTTGAAAAGTGATTGGAATTATGTACCTTCTGATCATATTTTGAATTTTAACAAAGACAACGCATGCCCAGGTTTTGCCAAGTGAAATGAAGAAAGTGAATAAAGAAACAGTATACTGAAGGGATAATTAAAAGTTATAACACAGCAGAAAAGAAAACAAAACAAAGGAAAGATACAAAAACCAACGAAGAATAAAAACGATTTTTTTTATTTTTTTCTTCTGATAAAAGACTCATAAATGACTCACTAAAGACTCATAAACGATTATAAACATGACTCAAAAAGACTCGAAAAAGAGTCACAAATTAATCAACAAATCACCAATGAATGATTAAAATACGACTCGAAAAAAACTTTATATACAATCGGAAAATGGGCAATAATGACTTGAAACTAATGCAGAGGAAGACTCATTTGTGATTTGTTTAGAAGAGTCGCCTGAGGTTACGTTTTCCTCGCGATAAAGGAGTCATTTATGAGCAGAAAATGAGCTCATATTCATGCTTTTTAAAAAAGTCTCGAATTTGATTAAAAATTTCAAAAAATGCTGGCTGGAACAGTTTGTCAAGTAATTGTTTTCACACTACAAAAACTAACACTTTTCATGTATTAATTACTTTAAAATGACAAATAGTTGTGATAAAAATTACGGGGTTTTTACAAAAAATTGTTGGTCGACTTGTTCAAGACGAGACTGAATGTATAAGTAAAGAATTAACGCACATATATATAATATAATTGTTCCACAAACATCCCAGGCGGGACAGGGGAGATTCTCTCATATCAATGAGTGCACCCCGATTCATATTAGCTCAATGATATGGGACCTACTGTTTATGAGAAGTTGTAGAGAAGTTGTACAAGGCTGAAATACTCAGAAAATGTCGCCAACATTACTGAGGGGTATTTTGCCACCGTTGAAAAGTGTTTTGATGTTGACTGGCCGGGGAATCGAACCCACGACCTTTAGCGTGCAAGGCGGGTGTGCAATGCACATGTGCATACCATACCACTGTGCATACCATTGCACCACGGTGGCACCCGAATTAACCCACATAGTTCAACAATAATAGACATAACCAAATATGAACATGTAAATGCAAGGTGTCAAAGAAACGTTTTGAAAATATAATGATGGTAGCAAAATACCTCCTTGTAAATACTTAAAATACTTAAAAATACTTAAAAATCATGTCATTTTCTGAATTTTATTCTTAATACACGGTGCGCCTTAACTAAATTTAAATGGAAGGTGCTTAAATATGGGAAGTTTTTGCGGATTCGGAAAAACAATGTTCATAGATGAGAAAAATCAAAAAACAAAAAAAATCGCCGGAGGGATTTTTAAATTAATCGCGGCCAAATTTCTCATTTATAGTGTAGTTTTAGTTTTCCCCGATTTTGCTTGGAAACCGCAATTCCCAACGAAATAAGACTAAAGAAAATGTTGTAGCAGTGAAAATTCTCTACAAGGGTGACCTTTATGATATTTTCGTAGGTTTTACCATTTCAAATTTGAACAATGAACTGACTGTAACGCTTCCTTATTAAACAATGTCATGCACGGTGCGCCTTAAATAACTTTTAATGAAAACCGCATACACATGGGAATTTTTTGCGGATTCTGCAACAACAATGTTCAAAGATGAGAAAAATCCAAAAACAAGAAAAAATTGCTGGAGGAATTTTTAAATAAATCGCTATCAAAGTTGAAATTTTTAGGGTTTTTTAGATTTTTTGACTTATAACTCCAGATCGACTAAAAAGTACCAGGCCATATTAGCAGCAAACGAGACAACCTAAGTCCATAACAACCTAGGTCAAATTACACTGTGCCACAAATTGGAACTCAAGGTCTGTGCGGTGGAAAATTCCTTTTGGAGATGAAAGCTCTTAGTGAGTATATTAAGAATCCAAAAGGAAATTTTCCCCATAGGTCAAGTTTCTGAGATATCGCGCGATGAATTTTTTGAATTTTCGCCTATGATGTTTGAGAAAGTAGCTTTATATCTCTGTTTGCCGTTATTGTAGCTTCATTTTGAGATTACATGTCTTCAGTCAAATCGAATGGCGAATCTTTTTGTAGAACATTTCATTCTTCTAACTCAATTCCTTTCATGTCCTTTTCGTCCTTTCTTTCTTGAACCGTAGTAAAAGTACCACAAGATGAGATTTTACAGCATCCAAATATTCCACAAAAATGTTGCTCAGAGAATTTTAGGTATGGTTCTCATTGACAACTAATCGATATTGTCACATTTTCATTGTCTTTTTTGACATTTACCCGATTTTTGTTCAGAAAAAACCTATGTTTTGTTTTTCTGTATATTCGTTATTTGTTATTTATTTGTAGGTAGACATACCCATTGGTTATCGCTTATATTGACATCTGGGATGTATCTGAAATATTTACCATATATAGCTCCCGATATGCTGAACACGTTAATGACAAATTTTCTTGGAGAATAGATCCGGTTATCTAATATTTTGAACCGGATTTAGGGATATAAAACCCGGATTTTTTACCGATTTTAAGTAACCGATTAAGGTTATATGTATACCATTAGAAAGCTAATAAAATTGCCAATCAGGGAAAATAAATTTTTTGACAGCATCTTACCTGAGTTCGGTGCTAAAACAAAAAACCCGTATTCTTGAACCGTTTTTAAGGAAAAATATCACTGCGCGTAAATAAGAAGATCAAAGCTTGGTGGGTGAAATATTCTTTTTGCCGATGAAAGTGGATGAAGTTAATATTATGAACCCGGAAGGACAGTTATGCCGTAGGTCAAACTTCTGAGTTTGGGTTTTATATCGCTTTATCCGGTTCAAAATATTAGATAACCGGATCTATTCTCCAAGAAAATTTGTCATTAACGTGTTCAGCATATCGGGAGCTATATATGGTAAATATTTCAGATACATCCCAGATGTCAATATAAGCGATAACCATTGGGTATGTCTACCTAACAATACATAACAAATAACAAATATACAGAAAAACAAAACATGGGTTTTTTCTGAACAAAAACCGGGTAAATGTCAAAAAGGACAATGAAAACATGACAATATCGATTAGTTGTCAATGAGAACCGTACCTAAAATTCTCTGAGCAATATTTTTGTGGAATATTTGGATGCTGAAAAATCTCATCTTGTGGTACTTTTACTACGGTTCAAGAAAGAAAGGACGAAAAGGACATGTAAGGAATTGAGATAGAAGAATGAAATGTTCTACAAAAAGATTCGCCATTCGATTTGACTGAAGACATGTAGTCTCAAAACGAAGCTACAATAACGGCAAACAGAGATATAAAGCTATTTTCTTAAGCATCATAGGCGAAATTTCAAAAAATTCATAGCGCGATATCTCTGAAACTTGACCTATGGGGAAAATTTCCTTTTGGGTTCTTAATATACTCACTAAGGGCTTTCATCTCCAAAAGGAATTTTCCACCGCACAGAAACCTTGTTGCACAGTGTTATTTGTGGTTGCGGTTTATTAAAACTTCTGATGACTTTGGTTTCAGTTTTACAAGTAAAGTTCTTTTTATCAGACATATTGTGTTAAAACCAAAAGTGAAATGTTTGAAATAAGGAAACAAATGACAGACTTTTATCCAATGAGTTAAAGCTCTGTTGGAAGGAAGGTTGCCATATTATTAGAATGCAATTAAATGTTTAGTTCAGAAATTTTAAAGCTTAGGTTAAAAATTTAGAACAGATGAAAATAGTGAACCATTGACTTATAACTAAGTTGTTGAACAGAGTTCGAAATACATGTATATTAGGGTTATGACTTTTTGATATTTTTCCTCAAAAATGATTTCCTGTAGCAGGGATGAATGAACTTTTGCCTATTAATCACTATGCTATCGTTTATTCCATTGAAATATAAAACAAGTTCACGCACAAATCGATTTTAAAAAAATTATTTTTTGAAAAAATATATGAAATGAAAAAAAAAATTTTTTTCAAAAAATTATTTTTTGTTGCACGAATGAATAAGTATAAGCCTACTAATAAATATAATAACGTTTATTTCATTCAAATATTAAAAAAGTCGCTAAAAAAGTCACTTTGAAAAAATTTTAAATTTTTTGTTTTTTGTTAAAAAATTATATTTTTGAATAAAAGCGTTTACGACATTTTTACGATTCTCAAATTTTAAGAAAAATAGTGAGAAATAAATTTTATGTCATTTTAATTATCTCATGTGGCTCTAAAGTTTATTTTCAATTATATACAGTCTATCGCAAAAGTTAGTATACACTGTTGAAACCAAAATGTATTAGGGATAAATATCACTTTAACTTATTGAAAACAATAAACAATTAGTTTTATTTGATAGACAAGAAGGTTATCTTCCGTAATAACAATTAAAAGTGCGCAATATTTGCATACATTAGCAAATGTACGGTTCATATCCCAAAAGGACCAAAATTTATGTCGCAAAAGTTAGTATACAACGGAGAATCCTCGTGGAACTGTGTAAAATATTCTGGATATTTTGGAACAAAATAAAACTAAATCTGTACTTAAGATCATAAAGAGTGTATTAATTGGTTTTAATGGCAGCTATAGTACTTATAGTGACAAGTCCAACGTACACTGGATCGTAAAATCCAAAAAAATTGGTCATCTACAAATACAACAACTGTAGGGCTTACAACGGACCTTGAGGTTCTCCTACTTTTATTTTTGGTAAGAATGTGAAAAGGGACATAATTTGTGAGAAAATTAACTGAAAAGGAAAGTCCTTACGTTTAAGGATTAAGGATTATTACATGTTTCAAAAGGACAACGACCTCAAAAGTATGGGTTTCCTTCGAGAAATTCCCGTTTTTTCAAACAGGACAAGCCGAAACTCGATCAAGATCACCCCATATTGAAACTTTAGAGCTTTTCTGAGCATTTCATGGCTGTAGAATCCATATACAGGGCATAACACCCGGAATTTTGTCGCTACAGTTGTTGTGGCAATATTTGACATTTGAGGTTCTCTGCTGTCACTAAACATCCCAACTAAAACTTGTAAACATAGGTTCATGTTTTTTCATAGTCCCCTAGTATATATTATACCCTCAGCCTTTAGGCTAAAGAGGGTATTTACACTTTGATACGACCAAACATGTGCCTAATCGAAATAATGGTTTTAGACCCCAAGTATGTTTGTACGATATCCGTTTCAAACAATTTTGAGTCGATCTAGCAATGTCCGACCGTCTGTCTGTCTGTCTGGATGGCTGGTGCGCACGATAACTCTCGAACGGATCAATCGATTCGGTTCAAATTTTGGGTATCGAAATATTTTGTCCAGATTTGATTTAAGTTCGAAGATGTGCCATATCGGTCCACTCCTTCAGGTACCTCCAGCACAAAAAAAAATGTTCGGAAAAATTGTCCGCACGATAACTCTTGAAGGGAGTAACCGAATTAGTCCATACTTTGCACTTCGTAACGTTTCTACCAGACATAGATGAGGTTCCAATATGGACCCTATTGGGCCACTCTTTCGGGTACCTCCCACACAAAATTTTGCTTAAGTGCAGTTTAAGGCCTGCTCTCGAATCGTTCTGATTTTTGTTGCAGCCACTTGTATTCACTACCCCCATTACGACGATATAATTTTTTCAGGAGCAAGTCCATACTTCCTCAGAAATCAGCACAAAAACTGCAAACAACCCATATAACACCATGTGTCGTAGTTGGAGCGCACGATAACTCTCGAACGGATCAACATATTCGGTTCAAATTTTGGGTCTTTCAATATTTTGTGCAAACATAGTTTAAGTTCGAAGATAGATCATATCGGTCCACTTCTTCCGGTACCGCTCCCACAAAGGTTCAATATTTTTCGCCAAGATTGTGGGCATGATAACTCTAAGAGGGAGTTACCGAATTGAGCCAAACTTTGCTATTGGTAATATTACTTTCAGGCATAGATCGGGTTCTCATATGGACTATATCGGTCCACTCATTTGGGTACCTCCCACACAAAATTTGGAAAAAGTATAGTTTAACAACTCTTCTCTTATCTTATTAATTTGTGATGCAGCAGGTTGCACTTGCGGCCCCTGTTACGACGTTGTAATTTTTTTCGTGGGCAAGTCCATACTTCCTGAGATACTGACCCAAAAAGGTCCAGAAAATCCTACCGGTACCACTTAAAATGGCTAATGTGTAAAATAACCCTTTAAGAGAGAAATCGATTTAGCTCAAACTTTGTAAATTGAAAAGTAAAATTGTAATATATTTAAATTCAGAAAATTAAGTACAACATTTTTAATTATATAGTCTGTAAGGAAAATATCCATAGACTAATAAAAAAAAGTATTTCCTACAGATTTGTATTAGGTCCGAATATGTACTACATCGGATCACTCCTACGGGTACACCCTACCCAAAGTTTGGAAAAAATGCACTCGTCTTGGATCATTCTGAATTTTGTTGCAACATGTAGTTTTTTGCGGCCCTTTCCATCCTGGAAAATTTTCCCAACAGCTAAAAAACCTACAGAAGTATTGTGTTAACTTTTTTTCTTCGTGTACGTGGCTGAGGGTATATCTTTGTCGGCTCAGCTGACTGATACTTTCTTACTTGTTTTCGTTATCCGTAATTTGGCATTTTAGGATCCCTGCAGTCACAAAACTTTTCCATCAAAAAAGTTCAACATAGGTCCACACTTTGATATAGCTTCCATATGTCGGAATGGGCAAAAAAGGTATGTGGATAAAAAGACAACGTTTTTTTTCCAAAGCGAATATCTCAGCTTCTATATGAGGTATACCAAAAGCAAAACCTGACAATGAAAGTAGAAAATAGCCTTTCTAACGATGTAAAGTAGGTTATCGTAGGTGATAAAACAACGAAGATATCACAATAAGAACAAATAAAACCCAAATTTTCACTTTTGCGATTTTAATTATAATGACGAATATCACAGATTTGGTTGGAAACTTTTAAAAAGCTTGGAAATCACGCTACAGGTCGCAATTTTGATCGAATCGTTGAAATGTTGAGGATTAATGGGGGTCTTACAGATGAAGAAGCCTATTGATTTTGGTGATGGTGGGATAATATTCAGGGGTCGGAATGGGCAAAAAACTTATTTGGAGAAAAAGTCAACGTTTTATTTCAAAGAACATGTCTCCGCATCTATAAGGGGTATACCACAAGCAAGACCTGACAATGAAAGTAGAAAATATCACCTTTCTAATGATGTGAAGTAGGTTATCGTAGGTGATCAAACAACGAATATATCACAATAGTAGCAAATAAAAACCAAATTTTAATTTTTGCGATTTGAATTATAATGACGAATATCACAGGTTTGGTTGTGGACTTTTCAAAAGCAAAGCCTGACTATGAAAGTAGAAGATCCCATCTTTACAATGATGCAAACTAGGTCGGCGTAGGTGACCTACTAACTGAGATATCGCAATAGTCGGTAATACATCCCATTTTTCCATTTTTTTGGAAATCACGCTACAGGTCGCAATTTTGATCGGATCGTCACGAAATTTCGAGGGTTAGTGGGGATCTCGCAGCATTAGAAGCCTATTGATTTTGGTCGTGGTCGGATAATATTTAGGGGTCGAAATGAGCAAAAAATTTATTTGTAGAAAAAGTCAACATTTTATTCCAAAGCAAATATCTCAGAGTCTATAAGGGGTATTCAAAAAGCAAAACCGGGAATGAAAGTAGAAAATATCACCTTCACAACGATGTAACGTTGGTTGTCGTAGGTGGTCAAACAACGAATATATCGCATTAGTCGCTAATAGAACCCAATTTATCATTTTTGCGATTTTAATAATAATGACGGATATCACACCTTTGGCTGGGGACCTTCTAAAACCAAAGCCTGACTAAGAAAGTAGAAAATCGCATCTTTAAAATTATGCAAAGTAGGTTGGCGTAGGTGGTCAAAAAATAGAAATATCGAAATAGTCGGCAATGCATCCCTTTTTTCTACTTTTTCTGCAACCACACTACAGGTCGGAATTTTGATCGGACCATCACGAAATTTTCTCACAGAGATAGAAGCCTATTTATGTTGGTGATGTCGATAGTAGTCAAATATAAAGTTAAATATTAATTATTTTGGTTCAGTTCGTATTAAGTCATTTGGTATAAAAGCCAGATAGGTGAAAACTTTCGTATCTCCCTAAAAGAAATGTTTTCGAGTGAAAAGATTATGCAAAGAGGTAGTGGTGTAGGGTATCACATAGTCGTGTTGTTTTAATTGGATTAGATAAATTAGGCATTTGGGTTATCCGAGGTCAAAAAATTTTACACTTACAATTTTGGACAGGAAAGGAAACTAATTATTTCGGCGGAGGGTATAAAAAGTTCGGCCCGTTCGAACCTTACGGCTTTTTACTTATTCAATATTTAAATGGAATAAAATTTATCATAGGCAAAAGGACATTCATTCGTGGAACAAGAAATATTTTTTGAGAAACATCTTTTTCATTTCATAGCAATTTTTCAAAAAAGTAATAACCCTAATAACCCGAAAGCGTGTCAAATTGACAACCGCGGGCTATTTGCGACCACAAAAGGTGTTGACACACTATCGACAACACGATGTGGTCAGTTTGGTGTCATTTTTTCTCTGAATGTAGGATATTTGGTACTGAAAAAATGCTATATCGGTCCACGTTTAAGTATAGCCCATATAGAACGGTTTCTCTCGATTTCGATATTTTCAAGGTTTTGGCCTCTTTATTACACCGATATGGGGCCTTCGTTGGGTTCGAATTAAGTCTTCGTTCGGTTCGCCGAAATTTCACGTTGAACAATATTCTCTGATTTTCGGTATTTTGATGGTTTTATTTGCAAATTGTCAAAATGTTATGTTTAGTTTTTGCTAAATTGCTGGTATAGGTCTTCGTTTTGGTATAGCCTTCATACAATAATATCATACCATAAATATATTTAGGATATTTCCAAGGAATAAGCATTAACGTGGAGGAAGAGCTTAGTACATTCATAAATGAAATGAAACTAATTGTTCTTATTTACTTTAATATAGTTCGTGGTGGAGGAGTAGAAGGAGGAGGAAAAAGTTCGGCCAGGCCGAAATTAACGCCGTATTTACTTGTTTTTAAGTTTAATTCAAAATGTCCGTTTCAATTTCTCCCTATCGTAAAAATTAAGGAGACATATTTGAGCAATGAAACATGACATCTATAATATATATATATATATATATATATATATATATATATATATATATATATATATATATATCATCGCCCAGACAACACCGCTGAAGATAGAATGTTGAAATTTTACTGTGTGTTGCTGTTGGTGTGTAGGGCGAGATAAGGCTGGGTTTTTGAAAATTCGAACTAGAACGGTTGGAAAAGTACTAATAGGTACTAAATATGGTACCCTTCGTATAAGGCCATTTCGAACTAGAACGGTACGAAAAGTACTAGAAGGTACTAAATATGACTTTGAAATTTGGAATGAGGGTCACTGATAGAGACCTAAAAAGATGAACCATAGGGTTTTTGGAAATTCGACCTATAAGTGTACTAGAAGTTACTAAATTTAGCACCAATTGTATATTTTTAAGGGATATAGCTAAAATCTTGGAATTTGGTATGAAAATAAAGGTTGAGAAGTGTTGCTTATAAAAAGAAATGGTTTTGGAACTTCGTAATCATGTGTACGAAAAGTTCTAAATGGTACTAAATTTAGTACAATTTGGCTTTGGGTGAACGGATAGAGTTGGAAACCAGAAATTTGCAATTAGGATTACTGGTGAAGGGTAGGATTGATAGATGGGGGTAACTTTGTAAATTCGTAGTTATATCTTCGAAAAGTACTAAATGGTACTAAATTTAGTACAATTTGGAGTTGGATAAACGGATAGGGCTGCAAACCTGAAATTTGGCATTAGGTATACTGGTGAAGTTTAGTATTGAGATATTGAAGTAGCTTTTATAAATTCGTACTTATATGTACACAATTTGGTACAATTTGGATTTGGATAAATGGATAGAGGCGGTATCGTTAAATTTGGAATAATGATTACTGTTGGAGTATAGGATTAGATAGTTTTGGAAATTCGTACTTATGTGTACGAAAAGTACTTAACGGTACAAAATGTGTAACAATTTGGATTTGGGTGAACGAATAGAGCAGCAAACCTGAAATTTGGAATTAGGATTACTGGTGAAGTGTAGGACTGAGATATTGGCGTTGCTTTGGAAATTCGTACTTATGTGTACGAAAAGTACTAAAGTGTACTAAATTTGGTACAATTTATATAAATACATAGAGACGGAATCTTGAAATTTGGAAAAATGATTACTATTGGAGTATAGAATTGAGGTAGTTTTGGAAATTTGTACTTTTGTGTACGTAAAGTACTAAATGGTACGAAATTTGGTACAATTTGGAGTTGGGGTAAACGGATAGAGCTGCAAGCCTGAAATTTGGCATTAGGATTACTGGTGAAGAGTAGTATCGAGATATTAATATTGAGATATTGAAGTAGCTTTGTAAATTCGTACTTATATGTACAACATTTGGTAAAATTTGGATTTGGATTAATAGATAAAGGCGGAATAATGAAATTTGGAATAATGATTACTGTTGGAGTATAGGATTAGATAGTTTTGGAAATTCGTGCTTATGTGAACGAAAAGTACTTAACGATACTAAATTTGTAACAATTTGAATTTTGGAAATTCGTACTTATTGCGTACGAAAAGTACTAAATGGTACTAATTTGGTTTTAGGTTAAGGAATAGAGCGGGGGATTCTGAAATTTAGAATAACGATTACTGATGGAGTGTAGAATTGATTGATTAAATGGTTTTAAATTTGGTACGATTTGGATTTGGGCGAACGGATAGAGCTCAAAATTTGGCATTAAGATTACTGTTGGAGTGAAGTATTGAGATATGGAGGTATATTTGGAAATTCGTACTTAAAAAGTACTTGGATAGAAATTGAATTCTGAAATTTGGAAATAAGATTACTGTTGGAGTATAGGATTGAAGTAGTTTTGGAAATACGTACGATAAGTACTAAATGGTACTAAATTTGGTACATTTTGAATTTTGGTGTACGGATATAGCCTGAATCGTTTAATTTTAAATTATGATTATGATCGCTTGAAGGATTGAGACAGATTTCGGAAATTCGTACTAATGGGTACAAAAAGTACTAAATAGTACCATATATGGTACATTTTGGATATGGGTGATCGCATCAGGGTAAAATCCCGTAGTATAGAATTAAGATTACTGTTGGATTGGAGTATTGAGATAGTTATTGAAATTCGTACTTTCGTACGAACAGTATAAAATTCTACCAAATTTGGTATATGAATAAAAGTGAAATTCTGAAATTTGGTATTATACACAGAAAAAAATATTTCAAGAATTTTTACATATTTTCGTTCGTGATGTAGTTTTTCACACTGTACAGGTACCTCACATACGATACATGTGCATTTTCTTATATACATCCGAAAGCCACTATTTTTTGAAAAATATGTAAGATTTTCATGAGATGCAAAATCACTTTCTTATATTTCCCTACATTCTCTCACATTTCCTCTCTTGTTTGGTAACGCTCTCTACTTTGTCTCGTTTTCTTTTGTATGGTTTCATCGTCCCACCATCCAAAAACCACGACACCATCGTCTCACCATCACCTTGAGACTTTATCAACAACCATAACACATACAACACAAACAACAGTATTTTTTTGCTTTATGAAAGGCGTTCTTGATATGCAGAAATTTCAACTTTTGCAAGACTTTATGAAAATTATTCTTATAATACAGTAATTTTTTTCTGTGTAGTCGCTGTTGGTGTGTAGGGTTGAGATATGGATGTGGTTGTGTATATACATGTGGTTGTGTATACCATAAGTGAACGAAACTTAAAAAAAGCCACAAATTTTGGTTCAAATTGTTCAGTTAAAGCTGTAAATGAGTATCGCGATTGGGATATAGTTTTGGTTATAGAGATGTAATTTTTGAAACTTAGACATATTACATAAATGGATATGGCTGGAATTCAGAGTTCTTTTAATAGGAGTTTTTGAAAAGGTTACAAATTCTGACATTAGGTATGGTGGTCCCTAATGGACAGAATTATTGAGTTGCTATTGGAAATACGGAAAAGTGCAAAATAGCACTAAATTTGATGTTGGGTAAAGCTGGAATTATATAATTAGTGTGCGAAAAGTACGAAAATGCAATACATTTGGTATTGGGCTAAGGAATAGAAGTGGAATTCTGATTTATTATTTATTTGTCAGGTTCACTGTTAGAGGTGTTAGTACAATAAGTGTACTAGAAATGTAAAATAGTACTAAATATTGAAGCACTGATATTGAGCATATTTATGAAAATCCGCCTTTAATATGTATGGAATGTTTCTACATGTAATACCATTGATTTTTAAAGTTTTACTCAATAGTGTACTACTGCTTTTATGTTAGCGCGAAGGCGGTTTCTAAATAATGAGCTGAAAGTCAAACGTATCTTTTGAAAATTTTTTGTTTTTATTCTGAACATTTTAGAAAGTACATTTGAAAACGTAGATCCATGCGACTATTGTTTTACAAGAAGGTTTTATCCCCTTCAAAACAAAAAGACCTAAATTAAAATGTGTGAAAAAATAACTGTTATATAGAGGCCATGCGATCACATTAAGGTGTTATGGCACTTATTGAGCACGAAAAATTACATTTTGCATTAATTTTTTACCAGAAATCAGCATATCTATTTGATTTCGTAAAATAACCCCTTAAGTAACATTTTTTGAATAATATTATTGTTATTATATTTTGATATCATAAATGCAGAACCTAGAAATACTTCGACAAAATTTTCAAAATACCCGCACCGTCCTATAAAACATGGTCTGAAATTTAAAATGTGGGTCGCTGTTGACATGTGGAGGTGTGTAAAGTCTTTTTTGGAAATTCGAACAACATACGAACAGTACTTAACTGAAATTAAATATCAATTAAAATAGGAATTAATACATCAAAATTTTCTGTGTCCACCATTTTTATATTAAATATTGTATATTTGTATGTTATTTTCCCTTTCCGCATACGAAGTAGCGGGCATTTTCTAGTTTATTTATAAAAACATTTTAATAACCAAAGAAATGTCACAAAAGTGGATATGTACGCATAATACAGTATTTCTTACAGTAGCAATCCCATAAACAATTGTAATTGGATTTAAAATGCCAGATTAAAACCTAAATACCCTCATATTCACATATGTATGTAAATATGTTCATAAGTTCAATTGAAAATACGTAAGTTTTCTCTTGCTGCACAATATAATTAAGCGTGTACTTTAACACAAAAAGAAATGTTTAAAATAGAAACATACGTACATACATATGTACATTAGGGATATAACCAAGTAAATACCACGCTAGTACCATGTGCGGAATATTGTCCTGATAACGAAAACGCGTGTTTAGTTCGATTCGGTCATAAAGTTTCCGCACGACTGCGATTACTAAAGCCCTTTTGATATTTTTTCTATTAAAAAATTTTAATTTGCTTTGTTTGAATAAATATTTTTAGAAAACATATACGATTCTCAAAGGCAAAGTCATTAAAAGTCTGTAACTTTTGCGAATTCGTTGCAAATGACCACATATTCTCTTGTCCGATAGGTACAATTAATATAAACATAAAATACGCGAGTTCATAAAGAAAAACAAAAAATTTCAGTATTGTCAAAGGCGCATTAAATGCTATAAAATTTCGCGATTTCATAAGAATTGGTCCAGATGGTTTAATATTGATTTTAAATTAGCTTAAAACTATAAATAAGTTATTACAAAAGCGTATATGAACTTAAATGCGTTTGGTGTGGAAACTTTTTTCGCGATAGAGAAAAAATGACACCGTATTTCATAGTAGTTTTTCATGATCTATACGTCTATGCGGTGGTATTTTTGATATTTGCAAAAATTGCAAAAAAAATTATAACCCTAATGTACATACCATGTATATTAACAAAAAAGTACCACGCCAGTACAATGTGCGGAATACTGCCCTGATAACGAATACGAGTGTTTTAGTTCGTTTCGGTGAAAAAAAGTTTCCACGCCGACAAACATTTATATGTAGATAAGCATTTATATTTAGACATATGCTGTATTTATGTTAAAATACACGTTTAAAATATCGCGATTTGACGAAATTTTTGTATTGGATGTATGTAGAATTTGCAAATACTGAAGATTATATTCAATTCAAGGTATAGAAGAGAAAAAAAATGTATGCAATCGGTGCGGAAGAGCATTTTTTCCATGCTATATACGGCTATGTGGTGTTATTTTTATACTTACTTACTTACTTAGCTGGCCCATTACAGAACATTTGTTCTATAGGCCGAACTAAGAGAGATCTCCATTCCTCTCTATTTGTTGCTTTGCAGTCTGGAATACCGCGCCTTTTCATCTCATCATCCACTTGTTTGCGCCATCTATTCCTTGGCCTGCCAATTCTGCGTGCACCGCCATGTGGCATGTAGTCATACGCCTTTTTAGCGGGTTCATCATCGCTCATTCTTATGATATGGCCTAGCCAACCGCAATCGCTGCATCTCGATACGTTTAACTATATTGATGTCGTTGTATAGCAGATACAGCTCGTGGTTCATGCGACGTCGATATTCACCGTCAACGCAGATTGGTCCGTAGATCTTTCGAAGAATTTTTCTCTCAAACACACCAAGCACTGCCATGTCTGCTTGCGCAAGTACCCAGGCTTCGGAGCCATACATCAGCACGGGTAGTATCAGTGTTTTGTAGAGCGTTATTTTTGTTTGACGAGATGTGGCTTTGTTTTTAAACTGCTTACTTAAACCAAAGTAGCATCTGTTGGCCAATACAATTCTTCTTTTTATTTCACAACTGATGTCGTTTGTTGTGTTTACGGAGGTGCCGAGGTAGGCGAAGTCTTTAACTACCTCAATATTATAGGAACCAACTTCCACAGTCGGTCCGAGCTCAATGGACGCATTGCGCGTCGACACCATCAACTTGGTCTTCTCACCGTTTACCGCCAGACCCACTTTAGCAGATTCTCCTTCGACCTTTATAAAGGTATCAGTTACTTCTTTTACTGATCGGCCCATGATGTCTATATCATCAGCATAAACAAGTAACATGTGACTATTGGTGTAGATTGTGCCACTTCTTTTGACGTTTGCCTCTCGTATAACCTTTTCTAGCAGGATGTTGAAGAGGTCACACGAAAGGCTGTCTCCTTGTCTGAAACCTCTTTTGGTACCAAACTCTTCGGAGAGGTTCTTTCCTATTTTAACTGAGGACCTCGTGTCAGTTAAAGTCATTTTACAAAGCCGGATGAGCTTTGCGGGAATACCAAATTCAGACATGGCTTGGAATACCTTTGAACGCAGCGGGCTGTCGAAGGCTGCTTTATAATCGACAAAAAGGTGGTAGGTGTCGATCTGCTGCTAACTACCATGTTTTTGCAGCTGCACTGAATTTCCCGACTGTTGGGCCAAAGATATTCTCCTTTCCAATTTTGGCATTAAAATCGCCTAGAATGATTTTAATGTCATGGGCAGGGCAACGGTCATATGTTTCTTCTAAGCGCTCGTAAAATATATCTTTGGTCTGTTCGTCCTTTTCTTCAGTGGGAGCATGAGCGCAAATAAAGCTGATGTTGAAGAATTTAGCTTTTATTCGAATTGCAGCAAGTCTTTTATTCACTGCGGTGAAGCTGGATACCAGATGTTTTAGTCTCCGACTAACTACGAATCCACAACGAAACTCATGCTTTACGTCATGGCAGCTATAATACAGTGCGTCACCTTTAGGTGTTGTTGTGACACCTTTCCCAATCCATCGTATTTCCTGTATGGCAGTAATATCGGTCTTGTACTTTTCAAGTACGTCTTGCAATGCGAAGACTGCACCTTCTCTATAAAGAGTGCGAACATTCCAGGTGCAGATTCGCAGATCATGGTCCTTAAAACGTTTGCGGGGTTCGTCAACTTTAGAGGGGTTTGTCTTTCTTTTCTTTCGTTTTTTCATAGTAGGCTGTTTTTTCTAGGGGAGGGTTACTAACCCGACGCCCAAACCCAAGTTTTTAACGTTCTTATGGGTGAACGCGCGGCACATGTTAGCTCACTACCTTTAACGGGTGTTAAAGGCAGTTCCCCAGGTGACACCACGGGGAGGTCAGTGTCCACTTGAGATGAAAGAGGGACCAAGATAAATCCTGGGCTTTGCCATGTTAAAACCGGTCAGGACCGTTGCTTGGTATCTTCCATCCCCTACGTCATTTATTATACCCTCAGCATGTTATTTTTATACCCTCAGCATTTATGCTAACGAGAGTATATACTAGGGTTATGACTTTTTGACATTTTTCCTCAAAAATGATTTCCTGTAGCAGGGATGAATGAACTTTTGCCTATTAATCACTATGCTATCGTTTATTCCATTGAAATATAAAAAAAGTTCACGCACAAATCGATATTAAAAAAAAATAATTTTTTGAAAAAATATATGAAATGAAAAAAAAATTTTTTTTCAAAAAATTATTTTTTGTTGCACGAATGAATAAATATAAGCCTATTAATAACTATAATAACGTTTATTTCATTCAAATATTAAAAAAAGTCGCAAAAAAGTCACTTTGAAAAAATTTTAAATGTTTTGTTTTTTGTTAAAAAATTATATTTCTGGATAAAAGCGTTTACGACATTTTTACGATTCTCAGAATTGAAGAAAAATAGTGAGAAATAAATTTTATTTCATTTTAATTATCTCATGTGGCTCTAAAGTTTATTTTCAATTATAAATCTGTTTTCAGTGACTTCAAAAAATTGTCCATAACTTTGATAAATTCAAATTTTAAAATCATTTTGTGCGTGAGGTTTTTTCACCGAATCACCTTATAATTAAGATTTTATGTAATCTTATGGCAAAACTCATCACGCTATGATACAGGGATATGAGGTTGTAAAAAAGTCATAACCCTAGTATATACACTTTCATACGTGCAAAATGTGCCTCATTCAAATAATGGTTTGACACCAAGTATATTTGTACGAAATGCGTTTCAAACTATTTGGAGTTGATTTAACAATGTCCGTCCGTCTGTCTGGCAGGCTGGAGCGCACGATAACTCCGATTTAGTCCAAAATTTGGCTTTCGTAATATTTTGCGCAAACTTAGTTTAAGCTCTAAGTCCGCTCTTTCCATTACCTCCGCCACAAAAATTCGAACATGTTCGGAAAATTTGTGCGCACGTTAACGTTAACTCTTGAAGGAAGTAACCGATTTGGTCCATGCTTTGCACATAGTAAAATTTCTACCAGACATAGATGAGGTTCCAATACGGACTCCATCGTCCCACTCCTTCGGGTACCTCCCACACAAAATTTTGAAAAAAATTCAGTTTAGGACCTGCTCTCGAATCGCTTTGATTGTTGTTGTAGTTACTTGTATTTATGTATGGGGGACAATACGAAGGTACAAGTTTCATCAGGGGCAAGTCCATACTTCCTGAGAAAATAGTCTGAAAGGTGCAAAACCCCCATGACACCGTGTGTAGTGGTTGAAGCTCACGATAAATCTCGAACGGATCTGCCGATTCGGTCCAAAATTGGCCTTCGTAATATTTTGTCCAAACTTAGCTTAACTGCTTCAGGTACCTGCCCGACAAAAATTCAAAAGTGTTCGGAAAAATTGTGCGTACGATAACTCATGAAATGAATGACCGATTTGGTTCATACATCCAAAAATATATCTACCGGATATAGATCCATCGTGTTCCTCCCGCACAAAATTTCAGATAAACTCATTTTAAGACCTGCTCTCAAATCATTTTGATTTTTGTTGAAGCAGCTACCATTCGCTGCCTCAACTACGACGGTAAAAGTTTTTTAGAGCAAAGCCATCTTTCTTGAGAAAACAGTCCGAAAGGTGTAAAAAACCCCTATGGCACCATATGGCAGGGCAGCACTATAGCTCTCCAGCTGATCAACCGATTTGTTACAAAATTAGGCCTTCGTCATATTTTGTAAAACTTAGTTTCAGTTCGTCGATGGGTTATGACTAAACAATGGAATCCTATGCAAATGCATATATGGTTCGGATGGTCGTAGAGAAAATCTGATTACACAGAATTTCGCTTTATCACAAAATAAAACGAATTGGGCCTAGAAATTTTTACTTATTTTGCATATCGTGTATATTTTTACATATTTTTACATATTTGCAAAAAATGAGCATATGCAAAGTCATATGCAAAAATATATACAAGGATTTGTGGTTTAAAAATCCCACCGTAATGGCTGAAATGTGGTATTAAGTCTTCGTTAGGGGTATGAAACTTTACACTTGAAATTTGTCCGCATGGGTTCACGTCTTCATATAGCCCCCATAGAACGGTACCTCACGATTTTCGGTATTTTGAAAGTTGTAGCCTCGATATCCCACCGAAATGATACCTTGGAGGTACAAAACTTTCCTCCTCCCCATAGAACGGTACCTCCGGATTTCTGGTAGTTTCAAGGTTATGGACTCAATATCCCTCCGAAATGGCTGAAGTTTGGTATTAAGTCTTCGCTGTGGGTATAAAACTTTCCACCTGAAATTTGTCGGTATATGTCTACGTCTTCTTATAGCCCCCATAGTACGGTAACTCCCGATTTCCGGTATTTTAAAGATTGTGGCCTCAATATCCCACCAAAATGGCTGAAATTTGTTATTAAGTCTTCCTTGGGAGTAAACAACTTTCCACCTAAAATTTGTTGGTTTAGGTTCAGGCCTTCATATAGAACCAGTGGTTATACATTTCTCTATTTTACTGACTTGTCTGAAAAGAATTTTAAAGAGAAAAATTATACATACTCGTACAAACATTTTTGTACCTATTATTGAAATATTTGTTGCATAATTTACATATGTCATATGTTTCGATTGCACTTTAATCAGAAGCCAAAAATATGCCCATGACATGAATCGGACCAAAAATTTGACATGAATCGGGTTGCATAAAATTCCGCTGTCTAGGTATTACTTTTTGACATTTTTTCAAAAATGACTCCCGGTAGTGAGAATGAATGAACTTTTGCCTATTAATGTCTAAAATAACGTAAAATCCATTTTATTATTAAAAAAGTCAGACATTAACCACTTTGAAAAAAAAATCTGAAAAATCCTATGAAACGAAATAAATGTTTCTCAAAAAATAATTCCCTGTTGCACGAATGAATGACATTTTGCCTATTAATAACTAAAATAACTATTATTCCATTTTAATATTGAAAAAGGACCCGCACAAACCAGTTTTAATTTGTATGATATATGAAATAAAGTTATGCATAACATAAATGATGTATATGTAATGATATGAGGTTAAATTCGTGAAAAACAAACGGTTATGTTATTTTGGTTAGGTCGTGTTCCCCTATACCTTAATTTCAGATAATTATCGGCATATTGTTTGCATGCTGTAGCTTGTTTTTTAGTTATTTCGCAGTGAGTAAGAAGTAGCGGAACAAATTATTGTGTGTTTGGAAACAAATAAAAATGGGAAGTTTGCATATACATTTTGAAAAAAAATTGTTTATAATAATTAATATTAATTCTATTTTAGATACATACATCAAATAAAGAACAACAGCGTGATGGCATATGGAAACTTTATTAATTTATGAAGTTAAAAAAAATATTGAGAAGTTCGCATCAAACATCCAAAAATTTTTCGAATTTGGTATAAATCACCGGAATTTGTTCCGATTATCGGATAAAACATTCGAAAATATTCCGAATTTTTCCCGAATATCGGATCAAACGTCCGATAATTTTCCGAATATCGGATAAAACATCTGATAATTTTCCGAATTTCGGATCAAACATCAGAATTCTTTTCGAAATTCTGAAAAAGTATCCGAAAGACATTCGATTTTCTGCCCATTTTCGAATGTTCTTTTAGAGTTTTGTCCGAAATTGTGCAGAATATCGAAAATTCCCTCAAAATTTCCCATTTTTTCATCCTAGTTTTTAAACGATTTCGTTTAGAATTCGGAAAGAAACTCGAATGTTCCTTCCAATTTTTTCCGACAAAACTTTCCGAACTTGTGGGCACCTTTACACAATTTTGTTCCGATTTAGGCATTAGAATCGGAAACTTGTGCAGAGCTTCGTTTCGAATTCGGAAGAAAATCGGAAAAAATTAGTATCTGGGAAAGTGCAAAAAAAGTTACGCAAATACATACATACATACTTACATACATATGTATATACTATAAACAAACAATTGTATTAAAGAAAAAATAAATAACGAACGCTTAAACCACCAATCAAGCTAGAAAACAAATTAAAAAGAATCGATCATATTGGATTTCCAATAAACCTAGTCAGAAAGAGAGGAAATGCATTTTCCCCTCGGTATGGAAAAATCTAATCAGAATGGCCATAAGGAAAATTCCAATTGCAACAGTACTATGAGAGCAAATGAAATAGAAATAGTGGTGTGAGAAAGGTGAGAGTGCAATGGTAAAAATAACGAGTAACTAGTTACGGTAGTTCCATGTTTGACCGTTCACTTTAAATGGTGGCGCTAGTGTTCTCTAATTGCACTAACATGCTCGTAAGAAATAGGCGTTACATGGAACATGTTAGAGACGAACGCATACCCATGTGTGATAGAAAGAGAGAATGGAATACCATCATCAATTGTGTGATAACCCCCTCTAGTGTTGTTTGCCAGCAATAAACATTTACAATATGAAAGAAAGTAACGAGTTTTATGATTAATGGCATTTTGGTTTGCACCAGCAACAATAACAACCACCATGGAATTTTTTCAACGAATAATAATTCTTTCTCTTTTCATTTCATGGCTAAGCAATGGAGTCAAATATGGTTGGTTTGTTATTGAGCCTGCTTGCTCCACACAAATGGATGGTTGTTGAATGTTGTTGTTATTCTTTTGTTGGTTATATTTTCATTCTTCTTTGGTTTTTATAGTGTTTGACTCTTCTGTTGCATGGATGGCGTTGCCCACAACCTTACAACAGCTCACAACTAGTTTGTGCTCGAACGTTAAAACGCGCGCATCAAGGCAAGAGAAGGCACGCAAAAACAAGTTTGAGATTTTATACTGTCGTCCGTCGTCTTTGTCGTTTAGCCAGCTTAACAGGAAACCAACAAATAGGAAAATCAACAAAACAACAACTCCAAATGTAATGTAGGAGCGAACAAGAAACCGGCACACATACACCAACACACACACAAGAACTCATCTCCAATACGAATTACAAGAAAATACGCAACCCATAAGACAGAATAGAATCAAATTGGATTTACGCACACGGTACCAACAGCAACCGTCGATGATAGCAAGCAGTGGCGACGGTGGCAACAGTGATCTTCTTATATGAATCGTCATCGCAAAGACGATATAGCAAAACACCGGAAATTAGGCGTATACTCAAATTCATACTCGGTGGTACTCGTAGCGAACACGCGCTGTTATGGGCGTATGTTGGTATGTTTAATGCTTCTATTTAGCCATCTAGTACGGATTACGTATGAGAATTAGCAACCGGATTGTCGTACGTTTAAACGAATTAAAAGCAAATACACGTAACGCAACTTAAATGCAAGTGCAAAATAGCCGTCGGTAATTAAAAAAAATAATTAAAACGAAAGTAAAGAGATAAACAAAGAAAATATGCTGTATGGCTTTGTACAACAATAAAGAGGAAAATAATTTAAAAAAATTCTTGACCTTGTCTATTAAACACAACCGGGGTAAGACGACTACGACGCCATTAGGGTTACTATAGTGGCGACACCTATTCCAGTATGGTGTCTTAAGTGTTAGACCAAAGATGTGTACATATGGCTAATGGCATGTGTCGTTCTTCATAATAACTAACAACCCTTGCCGACATAGAGAACAACCAAATTAACGCACATCACACACACCCTACATAAATGACCTTTAAAATGTCAAACAAGTGTCAAGTTATTAGTAGATGTCGGTTTTACAATTTGCTTTGACATTTTTCGGTTTTTTGCGTTAATTGTCTACGGTCGGTGATGTTTTTTCTAATCTTTATTGACCTTTGACAACATTTTCTAGCCAATTTGCTTTTGGCTACTTGGCCGTTTTGATTACAAAAGCAAAACAAAAACAAATTAAAATAAAAACAACAACAACAAAAGCAGAATATGCAAATAACCAAGTAAACCACTTTCTGTTACCGTACACAATGATGTTGTTACCGTCTTAAGTGAAAGGTGTCAAATTTAACTCAAATTTAAATAAACCCTAATCAATGATACAATTATCGAAAACTCATCATTCCAAATAATAATATTTATTACGATTAAAATACTCAAAAATTATCTAACAGCCCTAAAAGTTGACAAGTTTTCTAGAACACATTTCTATTTTGTTTTTAATTTTATTTTTGTCGGCGATATGTTCTACCTTTTGCATTTGAAATAACTTATTGTGCAATTAAGAAAAATCGAATTAAAAAACAACTATTATTATAATGTCATCGTACCAAATTGATTGTGGATATCCGACGGCAAATCAGGTAAGAACAATTTTCCAGTTCATAACTTTTCTAAAGAAATTTGATGTAGGATTTTCAGTCATCAGTAAATTATACTTTAAATACAGTACACCACTTTCTCTGGACGCTATTTTCCATGACATTTATTTTTTATCATTGCGACACGTTGTGTGTTATTTTCTTTATTTTATTACGTACAGACCGACCTTTTTCTTCCAAAAATTGAAGTTTGTAGTACGAATATAAAAAAAATACCAAAGGCATTATAACTTGCATTCGGCGATTTCTGCCGAACACGGTGCCCCTGAACTAACTTTAAATGAAAGGTGCTTTCACCTGGGAAGGTTTCGCAGATTCTGAAAAGTTCATAGATGAGAAAAATCGAAACATATTTTTTTTAGATTTTTTTTCACAATTTTGTTTGGAAGGTTAGGTTAGGTTTGGGGATGTGCAGCCACTAACTTGTGACTGCGTCACTCGGAGACCTTCCGGTTCATTGTGATCATCCAGTAGAAAAAAGAGGAAAAATCTGTAAAGAAAAAAGGAGGTGGAAAAGAGAGGAGAGAGGGAAGAAATAAAAAGAATATGTAAGTTATTAAAAAGTAAAGATAAATAAATTACAGAAAGTTTAAGAGGGGAGGAATAATTTTAGAGAAGGTAAAAAGTTTTATTTTGATGGTAGGCAGAATATTTTAAACATCATTTACGCGTTCAGGTTGCTCTGTCACAGCCACTTCAGATTTTTGATGATGTTGTAGATCACAGCAGGTTCCACAGTTGAGTAGAAAGTTAGACACGGTGGAATGTGAACACCTACTAACGTATGCCGTCTACGAGCCAGGGCTGAAGAACGACACAGGAGATGCTTGATCGTCTCTAACTCCTCATCCTCACAGAGTCTGCAGTAGTCAGTAACATCCTCATCCCATTTGATGGTAAAGGCCCTGATATAGCAGTGTCCAGTGATGACTCCCGTCGTTACTCTAACTTCAGCTTTACTCAGGTTCAACAGAGAGTTCGTTCTTTTGACTGACAGAGACGGCCATATGGATCTTGCCACAACGCACCTAGGTTCATTATGCCACAATTCACTGGCTCTTTCGTCAGAGAACGCTTCAATTTTCCTGAAGGAAATGACAAATGGGTGGTTTGATGGAGTCAGCGATAGCTGACCTTGTCTAGCTAATTCATCTGCTCTTTCATTACCCAGATAGTCGCGGTGTCCTGGTACGCAGCATAGACGAAAGCCGTTAGTTAGCGTTCCCAAGGCTGATCTACATTTAAGGACGACATCGGATTTGATGTTGCAGGATTTGATGGCTTTAAGAGCCGCTTGACTATCTACAAAGATAGTCACCGAAATCAAATCGCGAAGATTTCAGCCAGAAAGGCACTACAGTTGCTGTCTAGCCTGTAGGTGTACTCAAGAGATGGTCTTTCACAGTAGACGCCAGCCCCGTTACCTTCCTCCATCTTGGAACCATCTGTATAAAAAGCCAGACTTTCCAGAGGGGGGTTACTGCGGTTCCAGGCGTCTCTACTAGATATAACGACGCACGTTGGGGCAAGATTGACAAAAACGGGTCTTAATTGAAAAATTGAATAGTTCTGAGGGTCCCATGAAGGTCGACCCCGCCCACAACTACGGTCCTGTCTGCAGTAGACTGGCTTTCACCAGCCCTGGCAAAATCATGTTCCGTTTGAATTGCCGGGTCGTCATCTATTTTGGGGGTTGGAGTGGTTGCACTTGTTACAGGTACAGCTGTAGGTGCCAAGGCATCCACACCTAAAACAGCCGGATCACAATTACTTGGTATCGACGACACAGCTAGTGGTCTCACCAACGCTTGCCGACGGTACTGGGTTATTAACTCCCTGCACCCTAACTTTATTTCTCCTTTTCTTTCTACCCATTTTAGTTAATTTGTTTAATGGAACTACCCCGATCCAATTTTTGGTCCACGATGTGCGGGGTCAGGTCCGGCTTTGGTTGCCTTAGGACGGCTCCGACACACTTTGCAATGACCCCCTTCCCATCCGCCACCCGTGAAGACGCGCCTGGTAGGAGAATGGCAAACTCCCCCAGAGTTTGGAAACCTGAAGTCCTATGGAAATGGGATGTGGGAAAATGTTGTAGTAGTGGAAATTCTCTACAAGATTAGAGTTTATAATATTTTCGTGGGTTTTACCTTTTGTGAGATATAGAGGTTAAAATTGTGACAGTGCTATATATAAAACAATGTCATGCACGGTGCGCCCTAACTATCTTTAAATGAAAACCGCTTATGGCTATATCACACCATATGCTTTTTCACATGTAAGTTGTCAGTTGTGGTATACTGATATACAGGCCAGCTGATGTCATACATGTGAAAAAGTATATGTTGAGATATAGCCATTAGTCCTGGGAAGTTTTTGCGAATTTTTAAACAGTAACGTTCATAGATGAGAAAAATCCAAAAACAAGAAAAAATTACTGAAGAAATTTTAAAATAAATCGCGGTTAAAATTCAAGTTTTTAGGTTTTTGCTTGGAATGGCAAGCCCTATCGAAATGGAACTAAAGAACATGTTGGAGACAATTTACACTGTTACAACATTTTCTTTAGTCCCATTTCTATAGGTCTTGCGGTTTCCAAGCAAAATCTTGAAACCATAAAAAGCCCCAAAAATGTGAACTTTATTTATTAAAAAAGCACTCCGGCGATTTTTGTTTTGTTTTTGATTTCCTTCATCTACGAACATTGTAGTTTCAGAATTCGCAAAAACTCTCCAAAGATCAAAATTGTAAAAATGTCATATTAATTGGTCGTTTATGGCAACAAAATAGTTTTACATACGGTTTTCTGTGCAAATCTCTTGCTATTTGTCTTCAAAAAAATATATCCCTTCAAAAAATACAAAGTGTAGTTGCGATTTATAACAAACTAGCTGACCTGGGCCCTATTCCACAAAATTACTTTTCAATTTCCCTTGCACTTAGCAAATTTGTCTATCACTGTTCTTTTAGCACAGTTGTTGTGCTCTCTTGCTTAATTTTTCCGCCATCTTGGTAAGTCTCTCGGTTCTCTTGCAAAGTGTGAATGCTATTTGTTCCCAGCGGTGGCAAGTTGGTGGTTTTCCCGCTACTTCTGGTGATTTTTGACGTACAAAAACCACTGTTTAAGCAGGAATGTCAACTGTGTTAAGGTAAAAATCGCTACAGGCCTATGGTGCGTATAAAGCGTTAAGTTCGGAAGGGTCGAACTTTTTATACCCTCCACCATGAGCTAACACAGAGTAATTAGTCTTCTTTCTCCACAAGGTGGAGAAGTAACTTGTCAAATTATAACTAATTCGTTCTGGAAATGTATCTAAAAACCTTAAAATAGCTGAAATCGGACGGTACTGCTATAGGGGAGCTATAAGAAAACGTGGACCTATGTCCATAATTTTTGGTGGAGACGTTTCTTGGTGATTGACTGAATTCTACCTAATTCGGCCTGAAAATGTAGCTAATAACCCCTAAATATCTGAAATCGGGCGATATATGGGGGCTATAACAAAAGGTGGACCTATGTCGGTAAGTTTTGGAGGAGAAGTTTCTCGATCACTAGGAACCCTAAACGCCAAATTATAACTAATTCGTTCTGAAAATGTATCCAAAAACCTTAAAACAGCTAAAATCGCACGGCACTGCTATATGGGGGCTATACCAAAGCTCATCTTCAAACTTGATCTAAGACACGTGTATACAAAATTTCAGCCCCCTATTTCAACTCGTTCGGAAAATAGCGTGATTACAACAGACGGACGGACGGATATGGTTAAATCGACTTAGAATTTTACGCTGATCAAAAATATACATACATATGTATATACCTTATAGGGTCGCATGATTATTTCGATGAGTTACAAACGAAATGACAAACCTAATATACCCTCCATATTATGGTGGAGGGTATAATAATAAATAAAAATAGTCTCTCAAATAAAGTTTAGTCTAAGTGTAAAATCGAGAAACATCGATTTTTGAGGTTGTTCGCAGGGTGGAAGTTCGGATTGGGGTTGTTCGCAGGGTGAAATTTTGGAGAGTGAGAGTTCAAAGTAGGAAGATTCAGAGGGGTGGTTCGGAGGGTGTAAGTTCTGAAAAATCCTTACAATTTCTTGTCATAACCGTGTTTTCACTATTTCCGAACAAAATCTCCCTTCGCAACGTTTTTAAAACTTTACTTGCTTTAACAATGTACGTTGGCAAAGAGAACGTTTACCTCGCAAATTTAAGGCAAACTTATCAAAATTTGATCTTCAAAATCAAAATGCATAGTTTTCTGTGGAACGAAAGAGCACATTTTTTTGCAAAATCTTAGCAAAATACACTTTGCCGTTACAACTTTTCACTTAGCAGAAAGAAAGTTTGTGGAACAGAAATCAAAAAGATAGCTACATTTTTTGGAATCTAAGCAAATTCACGTTATCATTAGCAACTTATCACTTATCGAAAATAAGGGTTCTGTGGAACGCCAACATTTGAGAATTGTCAAAAATATTGCTAATTGCAAAATGAAAAGTTGATAAGTTGTTTCGTGGAATAGGGTCATGGTCGGTTGTTTTTGTTGTTCTGGTAAGTTATCTCTGGCTCTTGTGCGAGCTTTTTTAATATGCAAATCCCAGCTGGAAGTATTGATACTTCCCAGATGTTGTTTGTTTAATTTTACTGTAGAATTTTCTAACTTAATTGATGATAATTATATACTCCTCTTGAAAATTCATAATATAAATGATATTTCCACATTTTAGACAGGAAATCTTCAAAATTCGCAATTCATTCATATTGTAGATTCGGAAAAATCTCAGTAATTCATAAAAATACTTTTAAGTAATAGTTGGAATTATAGACATTTTACTATATTTAAAAAAAGTGATGTACATACATATGTACATATGTATGAGTCATTCAAAGTATTTAAATCAATGTTCTGGCGTTTATATAGTCCCATTTCTAAATTCAAATATCTTGTCTGTAATTAAAAAGTTTTCAAAAAACGGACTCAAGCGCGGTATTCTACTTCCAAAACAACTTTTAATGACAGACCCCAGACCAGTGCAGACTCTTTGTACAAAATTTCATAAAATTCGGTCAAGCCGTTTCGGAGGAGTCACCATAAATGCCCGCAGCTTAAATTTTTTTTGTAATGAAACTGATACATAATGCTAAGATACATTGTGTTGCAAAATTCAAAAATCAAAATTCCACGTTTAAAAATACCTATCGTATTCATGAAATGACATTTTGGACATTGTTGTAATGAAGGATCCCAGAATCAAGAGTTTTTGTGGTTTTGGTTTCATTGTGTACTCCCATTCGTACTTGATTGATAATATCCTAAATGCTCGCCCTCATAAGGTTCATATTCTGTAAAGCAATTTGCATATAACGTTCTTTGCTTCTCCTATAACATTGTGTTTTTATACCCTCAGCATTTATGCTAACGAGGGTATATACACTTGCATACGGGCAAAATGTGCCTCATCTTAATAATGGTTTTAAGCGCCAAGTAGGTTTGGACGAAATCCGTTTCAGACAATTTGGGGTCGATTTAGCAATGTCCGTAACTCTCGAACGGATGAACCGATTTGGTCTAAACTTTGGCTTTCGTAATATTTGTTCCAAATTGCCCCATGTCTCATTTGGGGCAAGTCCATACTTCTTGAGAAAATAAACTGAAAGATGCAAAAAGCCCATATGGTGTAGTGGTTGGAGCGCAAGATAACTCTCGAACGGATGAACCGATGTGGTACAAAATTTGGCCTTTGTAATATTTTGTCCAAACATAGTTTCAGGTCGAACATAAGCCATATCGGTCCACTCCTTCAGGTACCTCCCCCACAAAAGTTCAAACATGTTCGGAAAAATTGTTCGCACGATAACTCTTGAAGGGAGTAACCGATTCGGTCCATATTTTACACTTCTTAATATATCTACTAGATATAATCCAGGTTCGAATATGGACTATGTTAGTCCACTCCTTCGGGTTCCTATTACACAAAACTACGGATAAGTTCACTTTGAGACCTGCTCTCCATACTTCTTGAGAAAACAGCCCGAAAAGTCCATAAATTCATGTGATCTGACCATCGATGAAAGTTTCAATTCACATAGGCTGAGGGTATATCTCTGTCGGCAAAGGCGACTGATACTTTTTTACTTGTACTACCGTACACCACTATGTGGAAAGGGTATTATAAGTTTGTTTTGGCAAAACTTTATGTAACACCGCGAAATATTCGCTGGAGACCCCCAATGTGGTACACCAATCTTCGTATCTCGACGTGATAAAGCGATTTTTAGATGTGTGTCCGTCCGTCTGTCCATTGTAAATTGTAATCAAACTCCAGGCCGCAATTATAGACCGATCGTTACGAAATTTTACATGGAGATCGGGTTCGCACCAGAATAGACACCTATTGTTATTGGTGATGATCGTGAAATATTTAGCGGATGAAATGGACCAAACCCATAATTATTATCCGATTTTGTAGCGAATTTGTAGGTCACAGTAATAGTCCGATCGACTCAAAATTTTAAATAATGTAAGAGTATATGACAAAGAAGAAGCTTGCAAATTGAGATGATGATAAGAAAATATTTAGAGGGTTAAATGGGACACCACTTTTGTGTAAACATTTTTAATATACAACTTAAATCTTGATTTCTGGAAGACGCATTTCGCCAACGCATTTTTCGCTAGGTAAGACTTTAGGTCGAGGAAGATGGCTACAATTTTAGACGATGATCTGATATTGTTTAACGCGTGAAATGGACCATTACTTTTGTATGAAAGATATAAAAATTTAATTTTGGTCCATATTTTACATACTAGGGGAACTAAAAACCTTCTGGCCTAGGCAACAGTGTCGCCAGGCGTCGTTTTACATTTTTTTTGGAAAGTTTAACAATTTTTAGCCTAGGCGTACTTAGGACAATTTGACATGCGACCATGTGTTGGGATGTTTTCAGTGGTTTGATTATGACACCTCCAAAATATGGTTTTTGAACGCTTTTACAGCATCTTTTGGCGTCGAAAATCGTTGAACACGGCTTTTTTTTCTTGATGTGCTGGAATTAAATGAATTCATTGGATCCCTTGTGAGGGCTGTACGGCGCATGACCCATTAATTTTACGTTTTGTCCCGTCAAACAGGCGCTGGTTAGAATCGATGTGTGAGAGCTTCCATTGTCATGATGCAGAACGATTCGATGTTTCTTGTTCGTTTTTCGAATTTCTCAGTAGACTTCAGCAGACTTCAGGGTTGGAACGAATAAAGGTAGGTAAAATGAGAATAGGGGGTAGGAAAAAAAACATTTGTTCGTTATACAGGCGTTCGTTATAAACGTGTAAAATTCTTTTAAAGCTTACTTTTAAATATCATATATTAAAATGTTTGAAATAATTCTTAAGTTCGTCGCTATCCGCTTGTGCTTTAAAGCGGGCCTTTAAATCCTAACAAATTCTCAAAAATTCTACTCGCGGCGTGACAATTTTTGTTCTTTCTAATCGTGGTCGTTTTAAGAAGTTACTAGGCGTTTACACACAGACAGTACCCAGTTGTTCGGGTAACCAAGGAATAACTAGAAATTTTGCTGGCTACTGGTAAACACCCCTAGTTACCACCCAATCTACTCGCAATGTTATATACTGGTGAATTTAACATGGGGATATCATAGGAAGGGGTCTATTTTCTCCTCACTGCATTACCAGTAACCACCCAATTCGATAGTCGTGTGAAGGCAATTGTCTCTTCATTGCATTACCAGTAACCAGTCAATTCATTAGTCTTCGGAAAGCCACTTGTCCCTTCATTGCATTACCAGTAACCAGTCAATGCAGTAGTCAGAAATTATAGCCAAAATTACTAGTAATATGAAGTCACATAAATGGGTAAATGCATATATGTAAGCATTAGCCACACTTTATTTTTTTGCATGGTGTGCAAAAATTTTACAAATGACAATATAATCTTGTATACTTATGGACAAGACAGGTCCATCTTGATCCTTAATACTGGAACTAGAGCGTTACTACTTGATACAGCGACCTATGTATATTTGGTTCTTGGAATGTTTTTCTCGTGTGTTCTTCAGATCATTCAAAAGTTCCTGAAACAAAATGTATACATGTTTAATGAAATGACGCGATAAAGTATTCCGTCAAGATAAATATCAATACTTACCACAGATATATTATAAATATTCTTCTTAAATTGTTCATCCTTTCTATAATTTAGCTCGTAACACGTTCTTTATTTTGGCATCATAAATTTTTGCACAACAAACGCATCAAAATACGTTTTTTTAATTATGAAAAAAAAAATTAGACATAAAATTTTTTTATATTTTGTTAAAAAAAATAATGTCGAAGAGAGATTACAAGAGTGAAACATTGTCGATTACACTATTCATCTGTAGTCTATAAAATAGTCAATATATTACACACCGCATTACCTGTAACTAGTGAATTGACATGATAGGCAGGAAAGCCCATTTTAAGTGGCAAAAGCAGGCTATAGGCTATTTTGTGTGCCATTTTTGGGTGTAAAGTAACTAGGATCAATGAGTAACTAGTTACATAACTATGCCAAAGTAGACAATTGCTATTTATTGAACAACTGGGTATGGGCAAATTCAATAGCAAAGTTACAAACCATTTTTACCAATACATTCATATTTTTCTCTATACATATTTAAAAATGTATAAATGTATTTGTGAAAAAGGTTTGAATTTTTGCTATTGTCTTGCCAATACTGGCATTTGTCAACGCAGGGTTAAATGTGTGTACAAATATTAAGACAAATTCTTTGGGAACACAAAACTTTGTTCCTTTTAAACCTAATTTCTTATAACCGATGTTCGCTATTGTAGGGACATAATACATATTTTTGTACTTTTTATAAATATCTACTTTGAAATTGTTAATATATTTTCATCAAGTTAGCTTTTGAATAATTATATTGAATTTTCCATATTTGTTCATCATTAATTGTATGTCATTCGATAAAAACTTATTATTAAATAAACACTTTTCTACAAAATATAAATCGTGTCCCTACATCTGGCGATCCTGACTGGAGCATATAGAAGAACAATTTTTTATAAGGATTCTATTTCTCGATTCGTTATTGTTGAACAAGATTTTATAATTGGATTCAAGAGCCTGAACTTTTACGGGCATGGAAGCTTTTCAAACGCGCTCAGATTGAATTCAACAACCAGAACTATTGCGATCTTCAAAGACATTAATCAAATATAAAGAAAGATTATTGTTGCAGCTATGGTGGATTTCCATGAAAAAGAATAATTTGTACGAGTCAAGGAATCCAGAAGAAAATGCAACATCCACGCTAAGCTCTCTTCGTGACCACAAACTAAAACGAGTCAAATCAAGCCACGGAAAATTCATTTTGTTTAAGACCGATCTCTGGGATTGCAAGTTAATTCAATGAAATTTATATTACACATTAAATATCCTGGGCCAGGATTCCTGGATCTTTTGGATTGCTGTAAGTCTCGTAATTCGTAGAGAGGTAACGAAAAATTTTACAATTGTATTTTTTTTTTTATTTTTTGTAGAGACATAATACATACTTTTGTACTTTTTATAAATATCTACTTTGAAATTGTTAATGTATTTTCATCAAGTTAGCTTTTGAATAATTATATTGAATTTTCCATATTTGTTCGTTATTAATTGTATGTCATTCGATAAAAACTTATTATTAAATAAACACGTTTCTACAAAATATAAATCGTGTCCCTACACTATTTCCGAATTATATTGCGTAATTCTTTGCTTTAGCTTACTTTTGCATATAAATCATTAAACATTTATAAGAATCCCATAAGTCCGCCGCTATTATGTTTGGCTGAAAAACAGGCCAAATTACCTATAGTGCATTGGAGGGTACATATGTATATTCAGTTTAATTTTCCGTTTTAACGTACGTTTTGTTAAGGGATAGGTAATTCGACTTTCGATTAATCGACATTTTGCTATCAAAAGTCTTGTGAACGGTATTCGAGTTTGCCCATAGATTGTTGACTTGGGGGTTTTACACTTTTGGCGGTTTTACAGTTTCAAATGAAAACTCGAAAATCGACGAATAGTCGATTATTGTCGTTTTTTTTGCGGTGATGAAAAAGTCAAAAATCTAGTTTTAACTAAAATAATCGCCAGACCGAAAAATCGCATTTTTACCTATCCCTAGTTTTGTTGTACCCCCGATTTCCGAGCTACAATGGACAACGTTTCTAAAAATGTCATGTCGAGAAAACTTTGTTTAAATCTTCTATGTTACATACACTTCAGTGTTTCAAGTTGCTTCTAGTTTTTCACAGCACAGCACAAGGTCTATGCTGGTGCTGTGAAAATTGACGCAGCATAGCACATAGCCACAGCATCAAAAATAAAAACGAGTGCTATTGCTATGCTGTGCTGTTTTCAAAAACAAAATCGAAAACTGTTGCTGTGCTATGCTGCGAACATAAACGTAGCATAGCACGAGGTCTATGCTGTGCTTCTGAAATCTTCACAGCACATAGCATAGCATAGTCATCAAAACCAAAAACGAATGCTATTGCTATGCTGTGCTGTTTTCAAAAACAAAAACGAAAACTGTTGCTGTGCTATGCTATGCTACGAACATAAAAGTAGCATAGCACATAGCATAGTCATGAAATCGAAAAACGATTGCTGTGCTCTGTGCTCTACATAGCAAAGCATAATTAATGTTAACCCAGCAAACTCACTAACCCCCATTATTATAAATAAGCCTTCTTTGGTTATAGTTTGGATTTTTCGATCAGATTTTTTTAGCGTTCCAGTAAAAATAATATTAAAAGGGATCATTCAATTTCAAGGAGAACTTTCTTGACAATAACTTATAATGTGAAAATTATATTTTTATGTCTTCAAACTCGTTTATTTTGCGTTTTCAAATACATCCAATAGTAAAAGAAAACTTATAATAATGACCCTATGAGTTGTTCAGTGTTGTTTATTGCTTACAAGGTACATACATGATGCTTTTATCATCGATTGGATAATAAATGTGGTCTATAGAGTGATTTTGTGAAAATTCGCCTTTGGCCCTATAAAATGGGCACCAATTTTAATTTTAATTTGTATTGGCGAATTTTCACAAAATCACTTTACAGATCCCATTTATTGTCCAATCGATGAAAACAGTTTACAATTTGCTAAACAAGTAATCCCACAAACATTTTTGAAAATCGGGTCGGGGATTTTAATTTTGGCTATATAAAGGGCCCATGGAAACTTTGAGGTCCCAGTGGCACGTGTTAACATACTCCGATTGAGCTCAAACTCTGACAATCTTAATTTTTAACCAAACAGGCGAAACCGAATGAATCACGAAACTCTAGAAGACATATTATTAGTAAAGCTAAATTCAGCCTTTATAAACGAAGCTATAAACAAATTGTCCCTTTTTGGAGAGCAGAATCAAGAAGATTAGCGCAATTTTTTTTATATTTAGCCATCGTTATGCATTTTTCTAATTTCAGTTAAACATTCTAAATGTTCCTTACAGTAAAAATATACTTATTTGTGTATCTAAGCACTCAGACATATACATTCTTATAGTTGAGCAGTGGTTGAATATTTCCACCAATTTGCTGTTTGTTATATAACTGGCTGTTTGGTAAGTAGTCTGTCTATAAAAGATCCATAGGGTAGAAAGATATGCTCTGTTCCAGAACCTAAAGTATCTACTATTTTTGATTTTTTTGACAAATTTATAAAGAAAAAGTGTCAACATTTCAAAAATAGACTGTTGCAGGTTCTGGATCAGAGCAATAATAGTAGTGTGTTAAAAATATCGAAATGTGCAATTAGTCATGGTTTCACAGCTCAGTACCAAATTCTGTTATATTTCAAATACATAATTCTTTGCCATCAAACATTTTTCTGGGTTATGTTTGATGCTATGCTGTTGATTTTGCTCATAGCACAGTACAGCAATAGCTTTCGTTTTTGTTTTCTTGACTGCGGCTGTTTACTATGCTGTTAAAATGCCTGCAGCACAGCATAGCAATAGCATTCGTTTTTGATTTTGATGACTATGCTATGCTATGTGCTTCGCAGATTTCAAAAGCATAGCATAGACCATGTGCTATGCTACTTTTATGTTCGCAGCAAAGCACAGCAACAGTTTTCGTTTTTATTTTGGATGACTATGCTACGCTATGTGCTGTGAAGATTTCAGAAGCACAGCATAGACCATGTGCTGTGCTACTTTCATGTTCGCAGCACAGCACAGCAACAGTTTTCGATTTTGTTTTTGAAAACAGCACAGCATAGCAATAGCATATTTTTAGTGATTTCAGTGCTGTGCTGGTAGCAAATTCAAACACTGATATCACATTGAATTTTTGCCTTCCAACGCTCATATCTCAGCCAATTTTTGTCCGATCTACTAGAATCTAGACGTTGGCACAATTACCAGGTATAAGTATCACGCTGTTCGAGTATGAAGTATCAAATCCCTTTATAAAAAAAATTATTTTTGTTGTAATTTCCCCAACAACATAAAGACAGTTTTGATATATCATATTCAAAATTTTACGATACCACTACCTGGGCAATTGTGCCATGCGTTGTACAAAACATATTTCAAACATTGTACACAAAGTCAGTTTATTCTCATATTTTGGTTTTCAATGCATTGTTGAAATGATATATGAAATAAAAATATATCTTATATATAAAAGACAATGTGTGTATGTTAGTATGTTGGTATGTTCCGTATAGACTCCAAAACGGCTGAACAGATTTTCTTGAAAATTTCAGAGAATGTATAGAGAACACCGGTGGTGAAAATAGGCTACATATTTTTTTGAATTTCGCCGGGGCGGGGTACCTCCCCCATGCCATACTTTTTTAAAAACCGTACTTTAGCAAGCCCACTTTTTAAATATGTTGAATATCCAAAATTACCGGACCGATTTTCCTGAAATTTTCAGAGAATGTACAGGGAGAATCCTAACTTCCACCTTCCGAACCACCCTGCTCCGAACTTTCACCCTTCGATTCCCCTGCTTCGAACTTCCACCCTCCTAAACATCCTGCTCCGAACAACCCCATTCCTAATTTTCACTTTCCGAACCTCCCCATCTGAACTTTCACCCTACAATTCAATGTTACTCGATTTTACTCTTAGACAATACTCTTTTTGAGAGTTTAGTAAAAATACATCTAATATATAAAAGACAATGTGTTTATGTTAGTATGTTTGTCTGTTTGTATGTTCAGATAATGTACATGGAACACCGGTGGGTAATAGGCTATATATTTTTTTTCATTTCGGAGGCGGCGGGGTGCCTCCCCTATGCCCTATTTTTTAAAAACGCTATTTTAGCAAAACTGATAAATCTATCGGAGAGAAAATTAATTTGCGAGATAATGGTTGTTGTTTCTTCATTTGGGGCCTAAAGACCCGAGCACGCCCACTTTTTTAAATAGCTTATATGTATATCAAAAACTGCTTAACCGATTTTCTTGAAAATGTCAGAGAATCTACTGGGACCACGGGTCCGAAAATAGGGATATATTTTGTTGAATTTTGGAGAGGTGGAGGGGGGAGGTACCCCTATGTCCTATTTTTTAAAAGCGCTATTTTAACAAAATTGATGAAAGAGAGAAAGATAATTTGGGGACAATGGTGGTTGTGTCACCGACCCTATGTACTCATTTGGGACCAGACCACGCCCACCTTCTAAATATCTTATATATCCAAAACTACTAAACCGATTTTCTAGAAAATTTCAGAGAATGGATAAGGATGACACCTGGTGAAAATAGGCCGTATATTTTGTTGAATTTCTGAGGGGGCGGGGTACCTCCTCTTTGCCCTATTTTATTAAAATTCTGTCTTTGCGAAACTTACTAACGTATGGCTTAGAAAATAACCATGAACACCCGTGGTGAATATAGGCCATATATTTTTTTGAATTTTGGAGGGAACGGGGTACCTCCCCCATGCCCTCCTTATTTTACAATCCTTTTAGCACGCCCATTTTTTAATTACGTTATATCTCCAAAACATCTGAACCTATTTCCATACGATTTTCAGATCATGTACAGGGATAGTCCCTGGTGGAATCCTGGGTACATATTTTAGTCGTAAGACCCGACCACTCCCGATTTCTGAAATATGTTACAAATCAATGGAAATAACAGATGTTATGCATAACGAAGCTTTTGTCTTATTGGAAAGCAAGTCTTTAGATTAGAAGGCAACATATCGATAGCTATAGCTTCATCAGGTATACATTATAAGAAGGTGCAAGGACTGGACATTCTATTGATTGAATTGCACATATGCAATATTAAATGGAAATTATCATCTGAAACGAATGTATGATGACACATAAAAATTCCCAAGAAGCTTTAGAACGATTCTTGAAGGATTTAAGAGCAATTCATGTTTAGATTTCAGACAAACACTGCCAGTTGCACTATTCCAGCAGATGAAATAAATGCATGCCTCAAGTCTGAAAATGTTATATTTATAGTCACTTGCAGATCCCGACTAATTTGCGACGCAAGAAAAATATATATAATTTGCTTAAGAAAAGGTAACATAAAACTGTTTCAAGGGCCAGCAACGCGGACCGGGCCGGCTAGTATAATATAAAATGATATATGTGGTATAATACGATGATAAAATTAGTGGGAAACGAACGGTTATGTCATTTTGGTTATGTCGTATAGCCCTATACCTTGTTTTCAGTTAAATATCTGCTTACAGTGACTTAAAAAAATTTCAAAAGTTCTGAAAAATAAAAACTTTAAAAGCTTTTTGTGCGGACTTTAAAAGCTTTTTTTTATCGAATAACTTTATACTTAAGATTTTATGTGATCTTATTTAGAAAATCATCAAACTATCATACAGGGATATGAGGTTGTAAAAAAGTCATAACACTATTGTACATTAGAGAGACCAAAAAAAAAAAATGAAACTCCTACCCCCTAATTTTTGTCCATTTCATCCAAAAACTTTCTATATGAAATGTTATTGCTTTCAGTTAACATTAACCCGTGCCAACCTAGCGATCTTTGTATCCATGAGGGCCTATGCTCCCAAGGTGTTAAGCGGAAAAGAAGGAGAAGAACCTAGCGGCCTTTTTTCCATAATAATGTGTATAAAAGCCAAAGGCGAATTTTCAGGAAATCGCTCTACAATCGATGAATAAATTTAACCAGTTCACTGTTGTGGCTCCAAAACAAATCCTATAAAATTAAACTCCTCGGATTTTAGTATTAGGTATATCAGGGACGTAGTTGGTGAGGTATATTGTAGGATCCAAATTACCTATAATTGGTCATATACATTCATATCGTCGGTGTCATGCTTAAGTGTTCCATACGCCATTTTTTACTTTTTGAGATATAGTTGGTTTCTAAGGTTTCAGCGTATGCTCTTTCAGAATTTTTTTGTCGGCATTTTCCTATCTGCTCCAGTTTCCGAAATATCTACGTTTCGACGAGGAAGCATACGTTTTTTCAGGTATAAAATTAATATTTTAATAACCTACAAATTTAAAAGCACATTTAAAAATCAGAATTTAAATTCTCAATTTAGAATATATATTCCTCAAATTTTTTGCAAAGAAAATCTATATAATAATAATTGTTCCACAAGGGAGACTTCTCTCATATCAATGAGTGCACCCCGATTCATATTAGCTCATGATATGGGACCTACTGTTTATTGCTGAGTCCGAACGGCGTGTCCCAAGACACCACTTGTAGAGAAATTTTACATGGCTGAAATACTCAAGAAATGTCGCCAACATCACTCAGTGGTATTTTGCCATCGTTGAAATTTTTTTGATGTTGCCTGGCCTGGGAATCGAATCCACGACCTTTAGTGTGCAAGGCGGGTGTGCATATCATTGAACCGCGGTGGCACACAATTAATAATAATAATATAATATTATTAATAATTCAAGTTAAAAATATAAATACTTTCTTAAGTTGTCTCCACGCAGTTGTGACGCAAACATTAAAATGCGATTATCTCAAAACGGGAAAATGGCGTATGGAATACTTAAGCATGACACCGACGATATGTCTATTGGAGCAATATCAAAATCTGGCCCGATTTCTATAAGTTTTTATAGAATACGGTTTTCAGCCACAACAATTTTTTTTCATTGATTGGCCTTTAGAGAATTTTCGTGAAAATGAACCTTTGGCCTCATACAAATTCTATGGAAACAAAGATCGCTAGGTTTTCACAGGTTAACGTTAACCGATCGCCATTAAATGAAATGACTGTAACATGGTATTTCGTATTCTGAATGGGTAGAAAACATCGATGTATAATTGAGCTTAGTACATTCGTATACGAAAGGAAACTAATTGTTCTATCAATCCAACTCGTTCTTACTTGCTTTTCGTTTTTTCATAGTAGAATATTTTTATGGGGGTGGGTTACTACCGACACCTAACGCTTTAGCGGAAGTCAACGGCAGTTTCCTAGGGTATACCGCGGGAGGTCAGTGTCCACTTGAGATGAAAGAGAGAACAACTTAGACCCGGGTTTGGCTCGTAAAAGCCGGTCAGGCCTCCCCCTGGCTGCATCGGTGTTACTCACCACATATGAGGCGTTCAGCGCAAAACGGCCTAACCCACATGTTAAAAAAATTAAACTGACTATAAAGATTTAGCCGGAACTTTTTGAAATAGGCATACAACATTGTTTCAGCAGGTTCCAGGTTTCAGTATATCCTCGTCTTATACAACGCAATAGGGAGTTATTTCAGTATTTATTTTAAAAGGTTTCATATAGATCTTTATAGCCTGTTTGATTTTCTAGAGCATGTGGGTTAGGTCATGTCTGTAGGGTTTAAAGCTTTCATGTAAAAAATCATCCCTTACATGTAGCCAACGGGAAAAATACGCATCAATAATAAAAAAACCTTGCCAACGAAGCATTGTCCTTTTTATATAGTTTACTTGAAGCTAAGCTGTTTCCATTCTGAGTGTGTGTGAAAAACCTTCTTTTAGTCAATTGTTAACATAAGTTTACATAATAATCATATTTTTATGAGCCATTCATTCAATATAACTGAATGCACACATACATATGTATATGGGTGTACAAATCATAATTTGATCCATATTAAATTCGATTACAGAATCCCACAATTTTAATAACAATATAAATGTATTTATAAATATATTAGTTTTTCACATAATTTCGCCATACCCGTCTCAAGAAGAAGTCGCCAATTAAATATTCACACAATTCAAGTATAGAATTTCACATAATTGCATTACAAGCATTATGTTGAATAGTTGGTGACCAAGTCTGTAATGTTGTATGTTAGCCATGTCTGGTACCATCTTTTGAATTGGCTTGTGCAGTGTTGAATTGGCTAGTTGCATATGCTAGTTGGTATTGTTGTTGTTTCTAGTATTTGTTGTCCTCACCAATGTTGTGGCTTCATACCATAACTAAACATCAATATGTAGTAACCAATTCATTAAATATTTTTCCAACTTGTTTGTCAAGAACACATCATCTTCGTCGTCATTGGGTTTTTTCTTATTTTGCTTTTGCTGCTGTTTTTTTTGCTTCCTCCTCTTCTGTTTGTCACTGTCATTGCATGGCTGAGGCTGAAAAGAAGGCACAGAAGCATATGGACACATTGGCGGCTTGAATGGCACTCGTGGTCGTGGTTTTGGTCAACATTTGATAATTTCTGCTCATATATCATCACTATAATGATGATCTGTCATAATTCCATCAGGCATATTTTGACAAGCACATGCATGGAATAACAACTAGTTGCCACATATGAGCGGGAGCAATGCAAAAGGGCCACTCACATTATGAGAAAAACTACAACGCCGTCATGCATTTAGAGATTCTATAGATGTTTGAATTGCAGTTAACGGCGTGTCTATACAGTTGATCTGTTTCCTGTCCACTGACAAAGCCATTCTGGCCAAGGATGGAATGGCTCCTGGTTCCTTATATGTGACATGCCAATGATGAGAGTGAGAATACGGTCGATTTATATCACACGAATCAATTTAAAACAAACTACCCAAGAAAGGTATTCAAAAGCTATGGGTGGCTGACTGATGGTTCCTTGCCGACTGGCTAACTGACTGACTGACTATTGTATTGAGCATTGTTGGGTGCAGACGTGTGTATTTCCAAGACGAGAGAATCACGTCTCAGTGCTTTAAAGCATGTGATGGGAATTTACATTGACATTTTCCAAATGCATAACGAGGCATGGAATAAAGTTCTTGTATGCTGCATATACATATAAATATATTTTTTGTTTTGGTCTGGCTGTTTGGTTCCTTAGCCTGGCCAATGTTGGCGTGTGAGTATGTGTTGTGACATTGTTATACGCAAAAGGCGTTTTCTGTTATACCAATTTGGGCAAGTTGTATGTGCATTTAACATTTATGACCATTTTTTGCCAACCAAGTCATGCTAAGATATACCGGAATGCAAGTGTTATGACGAATTGTTTGGTGTTATCACACCGTGATTTTATACTTCGCGGAAAATTATATGGATATTGAAAATATAAAGAAATCGCAACTATTAAAGGGAAAATAAATGGGAAAACGCCGTTGACTACCTTGCAAGTTTCCCTTCCCTATCAAATTAAAATCACATTAGCACCGTGACACGACTGCCAGATTTGACGATTTTTTTGTCAAAACGTAATAAATGCCGATTTTTACCCACAAAATGACAATTTTCTGTTATTTTGCTAATACAGTCGTATGTAATTTTTTAAACCATGATTTGATTCTTAGACATCGTTAACAAAAACAAATTTGAATTCAAGTAAAACAAGAAACATATGTATATACCCAGCAAAATGTTCGATGCCAAAGATTTTTGACCAACCCTTTGGCATGAAATTTCCACGACTTGTTCGGAAAATGGAAAATGCTGTATTGAAATATGATTTTCATGTTTTTTTTATTAATTGAAAGGAATTTATTAAATAACTATAATTTAATTATCATCATAAAGTTTACATCCATAGTTACAGTTTGCTGTCGTTGTTGTAGCAGTAGTTAATATATTTGTATGCTAATTTTTCTGCTTAATATGACTCTGGGTATATCAGTTGTAAGAATGTGGCTATTTCGATGGTTTGTAACCACAAAGCTACATACTTAAGTTTGTTAGTAGGATTGGTAGGGCAATTGAAAAGGTGCAGTGTGTCGTGGGGGCCTGTGCTGCATGCTGGGCAGATGTTTTCCACGGTGTCATCGATACTTGCACTATAGGAATTTTGACGGCTGCACCATCCCGAGCGTATTGAGCCAAAACTACTCTAATTTGTCCTGACAGCTGCCATAGATGGTGGATGTTCTCCAAGGACAGCATTCACACGATAGTTGTTTAGTGCATCTGGATTTCTCTTTCTAGATCATGAAGACCCCCTGTCTTCCTGGGTCTGTGGTCTGAATTCTGCTACCATCGACCATGACATTCAACTCTATTGTTCTCAACTCTGCCGCCCAGGTAGTGAACAGAGTGGTCGTAGATTTATTGGTAGATATTTGCATATTCCTCGCGTGAAAAAAGTGGTAAGGTCAGACAAAAAGGAGTTCAACCTTTCACCATTGTCGTAAGGGAAGGTACCTGACGCCAAGATCGTACAATCATAACATACATTGAGATCGTATGCCGTCCGCAGCGTTTGGAATTCAGGAGAGGTTTTTTTAATCTACGAGTCTTGGACTTCTTGATCCTAAATTCTACGTACTACTATCATTGTTATCCAATGTTTCAAACTTGGACGGTGCGCACAATGTCTCGAGTTCATATTAACTGTGGCCAAAAATAGAAGTAGTTGTCGTAGATGCATCAATTTTGGTACACGTACCTATTATTGACTTACAATCTTCAGGACAAAAAATTGGGTTGGTCGGTCCACGTTTTGATATAGCCCCCATAGAACCGTACCTCCCGATTTTCGGTATTTTGAATGTTTTAAACACAATGACCAACCGAAAGTATTCAAATTTTGTGGTTAGTCTTCGGCAGAGGTATCAAAGATTCCAACAGAGAATTGTGGGCTTAGGTCCACGTTTTGATATAGCCCCCATACAACGGTACCTCCCGATTATCGGTATTTTGAAGATTTTAGCCTCATTATTACACCGAAATTGCTGAAATTCGGTATTTAGTCTTCGTAGGGGGCATTATACCTTCACCTTGAAATTTGTCTGCATAGGTCCACGCCTTCATATAGCCCCCACAGGACGGTACCTCCCGATTTTCGGTATTTTGGAGGTTTTAGCCCGATTATCACACCGAAATGGCTGAAAATTGGTATTAAGTCTCCGTTGGGGGACTTATAACCTTCCACCAGAAATATGTCGGTGTAGGTCCTCGTCTTACTATAGCCCCCATAGAACCGTGCCTCCTCCTTTTCGGTATTTTGAGTGTTGTGCCCTCAATATCCACCCGATATGACTGAAATTTGGTGTTGAGTCTTCATATTGTTTGTGAGCATATTGAATATATCAAACTCTTGTCTTTATATATGAGAAATTTCCTTTAAAAAATTTTTTTGACCGATTAGTGGTCAAAAAACGGTACATTTTTTGTAAAAATGCTAATTTTGATTTTCGCTGTTCACAATTCTTTTAAAATTCTCTCGTTTTAAAGCAAGATTATTAGGTACTTAATGAGCCCACAAAAATATATGATGATCTGTTCATTCGTTTTCGCGCTATAGCCAACACCGCAAAACGATTTGTTAAAAAAGGGGGTATCCCCTCAGTGAGGTGGTCGCTGAAAAAGAGAAATGACACATTCGTCTGCAAACCTCTGCAGCTGGGACCTTTATATGTTTGAAGTACTCACTTTTTACTACTCATAGAGCAAAAATATCGATATACACTTTTATACAATTTTTTTCCCACTCCACTCAATTTAAAATTTTCTTCCGAAAATTAATAAACTTAGTAATACATGTTTGGGTAAATGTAAATATATGATTAATATTTACATGCAAACAAAAGTGTAGCCAAGTTTATTACATCCCAAGAGAACTTAGGAACAATTTTTGCAGCGACAGTCACTTTTAAATTTTAAATATTAACGCATAACATAATTTATTAATTTTAGAAAAAAAAAACACAAAAATTGTCGGATTTAAATCCACATATAGCAAAAACTACTTCACGTATCAGTATCAGATTCTTCTTAATTAATATGTTTTTTATCACTCCCCACCAATAAATGTGTTCAACGAAGTATTTAGTTTTTACCATTTTTGGCCACGGTCGTGACACTGTGGTGCGTAGTCTGCTCGATGACCTGAAACAGCGTGGAGTGCTCACTGTTCTATCGCACGACTTGCTCTGAGTGAGTCCTCGACATATATGTGTGAAGATGGTCTGCAGCGCAGTTGTTGTACTGCTTAAATATCCCATGCTATCGATCGGCAACTGAAAAGTTATTTCTGCTGCTTGGGACTAAAGCCACAAGGTTCCTTGCTACGACGACAAAAGCGAAATCATCTGTAAGATTCACCTTTGCTGTCATCCTTGTCAGGCTTCAGTAGCTGGCCTATTTTCCAGACTTCGGGAACGATGTGTTTGGCAAGTGACAGGTTGTAAACTTTTGTGAGATATTCGACACCAGGGACATCCAGTTGCTGCAGTTTAAGCACCGCTGCTAGCAACAGAGTTTACTTCATCTGCAACAGATTTTGATTCATCTTACAAAAGGTTTTTTACTTCCCATCAATGCAGTGCAGATTTCGACATGGACTCCAACTCCAACTGCAGATCACTATTTCGTGAATTTTATTTTACAACATTTTGGAAATGTATACTTTTTTGTTTTGTAGGGATCTACAAATCGACTTGTAGAGCAGGGTACTCTAGAGCAGGCAAGGAAGCTTTAATAATTGGTATGTTCCTTTACTTTTAAAAATGGTAATAGTGGCAAAAATGGTAAGAGTGGTGAACTGCTCTTATATAAATTGCAAGATTTTAAAAGTAAAGGAACACTTTTCGTGTAGAAACTGGTAACCTCAGGCACGTAAAGGAACACGACTTATACCAAAGGATGCAGTCCGACTCTATTTTTAGCTCCATGATTGCGCCTTCCTAGCATAATAAATCTTACATAGCTTTAAACCTACATATTTAGATAAATAAAATAATATACACATGTGTTAAAATAAAAACGCAAAATTTATCTCCATTGGATCGATGGAATGGGTTCAAATGCTAATAAAAGATCGGATCTATCATGACTTCCTTTGAATTGGTTCAAATGCTGATGAAACAATCGGATCTTTCACAACTTCCTTTGAATGGGTTCAAATGCTTATGAAAAGATCGGATCTTTCACGACTTCATTTGAACCAATGCAAAAGATCCAGTGGAAGGTACCTGACGCCAAGATCGTACAATCATAACATACATTGAGATCGTATGCCGTCCGCAGCGTTTGGAATTCAGGAGAGGTTTTTTTAATCTACGAGTCTTGGACTTCTTGATCCTAAATTCTACGTACTACTATCATTGTTATCCAATGTTTCAAACTTGGACGGTGCGCACAATGTCTCGAGTTCATATTAACTGTGGCCAAAAATAGAAGTAGTTGTCGTAGATGCATCAATTTTGGTACACGTACCTATTATTGACTTACAATCTTCAGGACAAAAAATTGGGTTGGTCGGTCCACGTTTTGATATAGCCCCCATAGAACCGTACCTCCCGATTTTCGGTATTTTGAATGTTTTAAACACAATGACCAACCGAAAGTATTCAAATTTTGTGGTTAGTCTTCGGCAGAGGTATCAAAGATTCCAACAGAGAATTGTGGGCTTAGGTCCACGTTTTGATATAGCCCCCATACAACGGTACCTCCCGATTATCGGTATTTTGAAGATTTTAGCCTCATTATTACACCGAAATTGCTGAAATTCGGTATTTAGTCTTCGTAGGGGGCATTATACCTTCACCTTGAAATTTGTCTGCATAGGTCCACGCCTTCATATAGCCCCCACAGGACGGTACCTCCCGATTTTCGGTATTTTGGAGGTTTTAGCCCGATTATCACACCGAAATGGCTGAAAATTGGTATTAAGTCTCCGTTGGGGGACTTATAACCTTCCACCAGAAATATGTCGGTGTAGGTCCTCGTCTTACTATAGCCCCCATAGAACCGTGCCTCCTCCTTTTCGGTATTTTGAGTGTTGTGCCCTCAATATCCACCCGATATGACTGAAATTTGGTGTTGAGTCTTCATATTGTTTGTGAGCATATTGAATATATCAAACTCTTGTCTTTATATATGAGAAATTTCCTTTAAAAAATTTTTTTGACCGATTAGTGGTCAAAAAACGGTACATTTTTTGTAAAAATGCTAATTTTGATTTTCGCTGTTCACAATTCTTTTAAAATTCTCTCGTTTTAAAGCAAGATTATTAGGTACTTAATGAGCCCACAAAAATATATGATGATCTGTTCATTCGTTTTCGCGCTATAGCCAACACCGCAAAACGATTTGTTAAAAAAGGGGGTATCCCCTCAGTGAGGTGGTCGCTGAAAAAGAGAAATGACACATTCGTCTGCAAACCTCTGCAGCTGGGACCTTTATATGTTTGAAGTACTCACTTTTTACTACTCATAGAGCAAAAATATCGATATACACTTTTATACAATTTTTTTCCCACTCCACTCAATTTAAAATTTTCTTCCGAAAATTAATAAACTTAGTAATACATGTTTGGGTAAATGTAAATATATGATTAATATTTACATGCAAACAAAAGTGTAGCCAAGTTTATTACATCCCAAGAGAACTTAGGAACAATTTTTGCAGCGACAGTCACTTTTAAATTTTAAATATTAACGCATAACATAATTTATTAATTTTAGAAAAAAAAAACACAAAAATTGTCGGATTTAAATCCACATATAGCAAAAACTACTTCACGTATCAGTATCAGATTCTTCTTAATTAATATGTTTTTTATCACTCCCCACCAATAAATGTGTTCAACGAAGTATTTAGTTTTTACCATTTTTGGCCACGGTCGTGACACTGTGGTGCGTAGTCTGCTCGATGACCTGAAACAGCGTGGAGTGCTCACTGTTCTATCGCACGACTTGCTCTGAGTGAGTCCTCGACATATATGTGTGAAGATGGTCTGCAGCGCAGTTGTTGTACTGCTTAAATATCCCATGCTATCGATCGGCAACTGAAAAGTTATTTCTGCTGCTTGGGACTAAAGCCACAAGGTTCCTTGCTACGACGACAAAAGCGAAATCATCTGTAAGATTCACCTTTGCTGTCATCCTTGTCAGGCTTCAGTAGCTGGCCTATTTTCCAGACTTCGGGAACGATGTGTTTGGCAAGTGACAGGTTGTAAACTTTTGTGAGATATTCGACACCAGGGACATCCAGTTGCTGCAGTTTAAGCACCGCTGCTAGCAACAGAGTTTACTTCATCTGCAACAGATTTTGATTCATCTTACAAAAGGTTTTTTACTTCCCATCAATGCAGTGCAGATTTCGACATGGACTCCAACTCCAACTGCAGATCACTATTTCGTGAATTTTATTTTACAACATTTTGGAAATGTATACTTTTTTGTTTTGTAGGGATCTACAAATCGACTTGTAGAGCAGGGTACTCTAGAGCAGGCAAGGAAGCTTTAATAATTGGTATGTTCCTTTACTTTTAAAAATGGTAATAGTGGCAAAAATGGTAAGAGTGGTGAACTGCTCTTATATAAATTGCAAGATTTTAAAAGTAAAGGAACACTTTTCGTGTAGAAACTGGTAACCTCAGGCACGTAAAGGAACACGACTTATACCAAAGGATGCAGTCCGACTCTATTTTTAGCTCCATGATTGCGCCTTCCTAGCATAATAAATCTTACATAGCTTTAAACCTACATATTTAGATAAATAAAATAATATACACATGTGTTAAAATAAAAACGCAAAATTTATCTCCATTGGATCGATGGAATGGGTTCAAATGCTAATAAAAGATCGGATCTATCATGACTTCCTTTGAATTGGTTCAAATGCTGATGAAACAATCGGATCTTTCACAACTTCCTTTGAATGGGTTCAAATGCTTATGAAAAGATCGGATCTTTCACGACTTCATTTGAACCAATGCAAAAGATCCAGTGAAATCATGGCATCTCATGGAACCACTTCCATAAAATTTTGCTGGGTAGTAATTGGTCCGCTTCAGAACCTGAAAAAATCTATTATTATTTTTTTGGATAATTTAGAAAGGAAATAATTGTTTAAATTTCAACAATAAATCTTGCAAGTTCTTGAACAGAATAATTAATTGAGTAAAATTTTATCTTAAGTTTTGTAAACAAATTTCAAAATTTAAATATATTTGTTTTTAAAAGCAGTTTTTGCTCTGTTTCATAACCTGCAACAACCTACAAATTTTACTACGATAAAAATTTTTTCCTTTATGATATCGATAATATAGAAAAATTGGTAAAAAAGAAAATTTATTCGATTTTCGACACCTTAAAGAATTTTCAAATTTTCTGAACATAGAGTAAAACCATTCAGAATTTGGCGAACTAAGATTTTTGGATTTTGAGGAAATGTTTGAAAATAGCAATATCGATTTATTTCGCTTTTGAAAAGAAATATTTCCTATAATAACAACATTTGTAAAGAAGGTAACGGTAGGTGTATAAGTTAGATACTTTGTCCCACAACTTCCCCTGCTCGATCAATCACGGATGCTGATTGGCGCACTGGCATCTCCTCTACAATTCTCTCTGCGGATACCGTAGTGTGCGGATCGCCGCTGGGCATCGGTTGTTGTCGGTTTGCTCGCCTTGTTACACTTTGCTCTCACTGGAATAATTGTAATTGTAGTAGTATATGACATGGGATCCTCTGCGATCACTCAGAACCTCTGCGTTCACTTGTCATTAGTCATTTGTTGAAGAATAACGTCTACGCGTTATTACTAAAAGGCCTCTGTCGCCACTACCACCGATTATAAAAGGTAATCTTTGTTGTAAGAAAAGAAATCATCTACCAATAAACAGCAATCATATTTATATTAAGAATTGATACTGGTTGTTTTTATTTATCTTGTTCTTTTCTCCCTCCACTGCTCAACATACGGTAATCCTGAGCTATCGAAGAAACCTATGGATTTCCCCTCCCTCACCTAAACAGTAGGTATTACTTCATTGGTCAGCAAATTTTGAACGTGTTTTCAGCCAAGTTAAACGGCGTTGGCATTATAGCTTTTTGCCGGGTTAACCATCTTTTTGAGGATTTATTTGACGTTTGCGCTATGGAATTGACATTTGAAATCCGATTAAGTATAAACGGGTTATAAATCTTAATAAAACGAAATATCGAAATGTTCTTCTTAGGGATTCAATGAAACGATGATTTAATACTTAACCAAACAAATTGTTATGACACATTGATTAAACCCGACTTCCTATAAAATTAATAATCTTAATTTACTGATTTGAAGTAAAACAAGTAAAAAAGCGTTAAGTTCGGCCGGGCCGAACTTTTCATACCCTCCACCATAAAATATTCTGAACTAAAATAGAATAATTAGTTTTCATTCCTGTCCCCAACTTTAAGTGGGTACGTTAAAATGTCCGATTACTGAAAATTGGGAGGTACCGTTATATGTGAGCTATATCCGAACATGGACCTATGTTGAACAGAACCTTTTAAGATTGTTTTCTCAACTCCACCCCACCGAAATTGCTAAAGTTTGGCATTTAGTCTTCGTTGGGGGTATAAAAACATCCACCGGGAATGTGTCGATATAGGTTCATGCCCTCATATACTCGTAGGCCCCATACAACCGTACTACCCGATTTTCGGTATTTTGAAGGTTGTGCCCTCAATATACACGCCTTTTTCGGTATTTTAAAGGTTGTGCCCTCAATATACACGCCTTTATACAGCCACATAGAACTATACTCCCGATATCCATCCGGTATGTTTAAGGTTGTGGCCTCAATAACACAACGAAATGGATGACATTTGGTTTTCGTGGGGGGAAGAAAAGTTTCCACCAGAAATTTGTTGGTTTCCATCAACAAATACCCCATAAAAGTGTACAACCCGCTTTTCGGTATTTTAAAGTTTTGGCTCCAATGTCACACCGAAATGGCTGAAGTTTTGTACTGAGTCCTCTTTGGGACCAAAAACTTCACCCCAGTAATTTGTCAGTAAAGGTCCACATTTTTATATAGACCCCATAGAACGGGACCTTCCGATTTTTGGTATTTTGAAGGTTGTAACCACATTTTCTCACCGAAATGGGTTAAATTTGGTATTAAGTCATCTTTGGGGCTAAACTTTCGAGGGAAAGCTTATGAGTGTAGGTCCACGTTTTGATATAGACTACATAAAACGGCTACTCCCAATTTTCGGTATTTGGCTTTAGCCATATTATCTCATCGAAATGACTGATATTTGCCATCTACCTTTTTTTGTAGAAATGGGTAGGAATCCTCTACTCAGAAAATTATCAAAATATTTTAATATTTTCGTATGTACGTAGGTACCTCCTGACTTTACATATTTTCGGTCCAAATATAATGTCTGTGACGTGCTGCTTCGGATTCTGAATGTATCGCCATAAAATTTCATATATAATGTGTTTGGATAAAAAAAGAAATAATTAGGGGTAGGCATCTTAAAAAACGTTGTCGTTTTTTGCCGCCCTATTGTATATACTATTATCAAACCCTGGTTCGAAAGATATTATCTCATAGAATGAGTACAATAAACAGAAAACAAGTAAAAAAGTATCAGTCGGCTTTGCCGACAGAGATATACCCTCAGCCTGTGTATATTGAAACAATTTTTTTCCAAAAAACGCATGTATTTAGGGAGTTTTAAAAATTTTGGGCGTTTGAACTGACAAAAATGTTGATTAGGATTTAATATCAAAAGTTTTGCGGAGGAGATACTAAAAAGAATGGATATCCAGCCACTACATATGGTACCATAGGGGTTTTTTAGAACTTCAGGGATGTTTGCTCAAGAAGTATGAACTTGCCCCAGAAACAACTTTTACCATCGCAATTGAGGCAGCAATGCAAGTTGCTTCAACAAAAATCAAAGTGATTCGAAAGCAGGTCTTAAAGTGAACATGTATCCGAAATTTTGAGTGGGAGGTGCAAGATGGCGTGGACAAATATAGTCCATATTTGAACCTAATCTATATCTGGTAGATATATTAGGATGTGTAAAGTATGGACCAATTCGGCCACTCTCTTCAAGAGTTATCGTACGCACAATTTTTCCGAACATTTTTGAACTTTTGTGGGGGAGGTACCTGAAGGAGTGGACCGATATGGCTTATCTTCGAACTTAAACTATGTTTGGACAAAATATTACTAAGGCCAAACTTTGGACCGAATCGGCAGACCTGTTCGAGAGTTATTTTGCCCTCCAACCTCCTCACACGGTGTCATAGGGGTTTTTTGCAACTTTCAGGCTATTTTCTCAGGAAGTATGGACTTGCCCCTGATGAAACTTATACCGTCGTATGGAGGGCAGTGAATACAAGTTGCTAAAGCAAAAATCAAAGCGATTCGAGAGATGTTCCTAAACTGAACTTTTCCAAAATTTTGTGTGGGAGGTACCCGACGGAGTGGACCGATTGAGTCTATATTAAAACCTGATCTAAGTCTGGTACACGCTCCACGATGGGCAAAGTATGGACCAAATCGGTTACACCCTTCAAGAGTTATCGTGCGTACAAATTTTCCGAACATTTTCGAACTTTTGTGGGGGAGGTACCGGAAGGAGTGGACCGATATAGCTCATCTTCGAACTTAAACTAAGTTTGGACAAAATATTACGAAAGCCAAAATTTGAACCGAATCGGTTCATCCCTTCGAGAGTTATCGTGCGCTCCAGCCAGCCAGACAGACAGACAGACAGACGGACGGACATTGCTCAATCGACTCCAAATTGTCTGAAACACATTTCGTCCAAACATACTTGGGGTCTAAAACCATTATTTCGATGAGGCACATTTTGCCCGTATGAAAGTGTATATACCCTTCATAGCCTAAAGGCTGAGGGTATAAAAATGGTACAAAAATATTGTCCTTCACACCGCAGGCCGTTGAGTTTCGATTGCTATTGTTTGTTAACAAAATATGGAACCCTCTCTAAATATAATCTCACTTGTTTTCATAAAACATTTCAATGAAGTCGCCGAAACTACTGTGCAAATATCAAATTTATGAAATAGTTATGATTTTGTTCCGTGGGGACATTGTTGCGCACAAACTATCAGCCAGCAAGTGGCTTCTGCTGGCAACAATAATAATTTTTAATGGTAGTAGTTGTTGCTGTTGTTATTGCTTCTTTTACCATCATTCTTTGTCGTACCGGTCGAATTTGCTTGAACGCTAACTGATGAAATGTTTATTGTCACTTGTTGTTGCATGTTGAGAGATGCTTCCTTTTCAGTGTGTTTGTGGATTTGTTTCGCTTTTTTGTTTCGTTCAATAAATTATTTTTCATAAAAAAAATTTTATTATGAGACTTTTTTCTAGTTTTGTTTTTGCTGTTATTGTTTTTTTATTGCTGTCTCTTCAAACATCGTAAATCATTCATACATTCATTCATCGAAACGAACTTGTGAACTAGAAGTGAAGACAAACTTAAAGATGCCAGTCAGCTAAGCCGGGACGAAAGGGTAAAGAGCTGGAGCAAAAGATTATTTATTGTCGTTATCACAGCATCGGACATGATGCACTCGACGACATTTTTGTGTCGCACTGAAGTTGATCAATGTGGCATGGATGGAACCGACGAACTGTTTATACGTTCCAGCAATTGTTGCGTTGAGGGTTTTAATTTTTTTCTTTCTTCTTGACTTTTCTAAGCGCTGTTGGTATGCCAATGATGTTAAATGTTGTGTTGTTGAATCTCTTAAGGCCAATAATATGCTGTCTTTGCCATCATTGATGATGCTGTCGACAACGTTGCGGACGATGATGGTGAAGATGCGCTGCTGCTGATACTTTTCTTTATTCCACTCATTATTATCTTTAGAGTCCTTCGGCTACTTCACCATAACCAGATAATGATGCTGGGCAAAGCATTGCTGATCCAGATGATGCGATTGATCACAATACTGATAACGTTGCCGTACTGCATGCAATTGTGTCTGTAGCTTCTTTATTGGATTGAATCCTACGTTCACAGTCCTTTTTATTTATTTTCTTATATATTTATCAATGGTTTTCTTGCGAGCCACTTAGCGAGTGAGCGAATGAGTGAGCGGTGTGTTTTTGGTGTTAATGTTTATTGATGGTCTTTCCTTACAGTTAAGAGATTTTTAACACTAAAATAATTAGTTTTCCAATTAATTCACATAAAACGCAAAGTGGTAAATTGCCATCATCTGTTATTATTGTATCTATCTGTGGACGAACAAAAGAGATTCTATTTAAAGTACTAAATGATAGTTGTTGCTGTTATGGTTTTGCATATGGAATTGATTGCTTTATATATGCATGTTTACTGAATGTCATATAGGTATGTTGATAACTTTTTTCGAACGTTATATTTATGTTAAAGTGTAGTGAAGGAATACAATGAATCATTTGTTATACCCTCCACCACGAGTTGTGTTGAAGTAAAATGGAAAGTACTAAGCTATTTTGTCACATAAAGCTTATTCCCAGAAGAAGTGGAATATGCTAACTAAAGAATCGCATATTATTTTAAACAAATTGTAATTCGAATGAGACATCGATGTTTGCTTCCCATTTTAAATCTGAAATACCATGTTACAATCATTCCATTTGGACGACGGGTGAACACTGTACAACAACTAAAATACGTAAAACCGGGAGTCCCATATGGGTATTGGGTGTCTTCATATGGGGTATATACAATGATAGCCATCAACGACTCTGACATGACCTATCTTGGTCCCTCTTCAATCTCAAGTGGACATTGACCTCCCCGTGGTGTCACCTGGGGAACTACATATAACACCCGTTAAAGGTAGTGAGCTAGCATGTGTACGTTAAAAAACTTGGGTTGATCTGCGAATCTACACCTAGAATTGTCGCACTCTTTATAGAGAAAGTGCAGTTTACGCACTGGCATATGTAATGTAATAAGAACAAGGCCGACATTTCTGCCATACCGGAAATACGATGGATTGGGAAAGGCGTCACAACAACACCTAAAGGGGACGCACTGTATTATAGCATGAGTTTGGTTGCGGATTTGTAGTTGGTCGTAGGTTTAAATATCTGGTCGCCTGCTTCACCCCAGTGAATGAACGACTTGCTACACTACGGATAAAAGCAAAATTCATCAACTTCAGCTTTATTTGCGCTCATTCTCTCCACTGAGGACAAGGTCGAACATACCAAGATACATATATTTTACGAGCGATTAGAAGAAACATATGACCGTTGTCCTGCCCATGACATAAAAATAATTTTAGGCGACTTTAATGTCAACATTGGAAAGGAGAGTATCTTTAACCCAACAATCGAGAAATTCAGTATACACAGTTAAACACCTGACAATGGAATGAGGCTGCTAGAATTCGTATCGGCAAAAAAATTGGCATCTTGCTGTCTCGAGACCAGTAGTGGGATTTCGTAACTCATTTTTGCTGTTATCGATAATTGTCGGAAAAATTAAAATGGTTATAATTTCGATAATTAACGAAAATTTTCGGTAATTTAACGATGAATAAAAAGTAGTCGCTAGCCTCTACCGACACAAACAGTGATGCCAACTTTTTTTATGTTTTTAGTTATAATTTTGCGATTTAATTTTACCGATTTTTGTCGGTAACAGCAAAAATGAGTTGCAGAATCCCACTACAGAAAACAAGAAATCAAAGCGATCACGTTGATGTAAAACATTCATCGACAGTTTTGGATGTACGGTCGTTCCGAGGAGCAAACATAAACTCGGGACACCTTGTTGTAGCAAAGGTACGTAAGTACGAACAGACACAATACGATTACAGAAGATGGACATCGGTAAGCAGCAATCACAACATACAGCCACAGCATATTCAACCCAACTGGGCAGAAAAAAAATTTTGGCTTCTTTTAAAGCATAAGTAGCATAGAATGTGCGGTAACATTTTCAAGTCGATCGGAACAATATTGCCTGAGACATGAGCGTTCGAAGGCAAACATTTATTGTGTTCTGTATGTAGGCTAGAAACTAAAAACGTGTGTTTCTCAAAACGATATTTTGAAATCGGTGCCAACTCCAGCTCGAACAGGAATGAACCAATTGTCTTACATTGCGATAGGATTATCAAGTGCATGAACATCCACCTTTTGTCGATCGATTTTATTTTTTACATTTTTTTTGACCGTTTTATTTATAATCAAAAATCCTAATTTTTTAGGACAACAATTGAAATTTTGACTTTTGGTGCCACCTCTTCCATAAAACCTAATATTTTTTTTAAAAGTCGATCAATGAAGGACTAGATTTTTATGTTCTTAATAAGTTCACAAAAATATTTAATCGGTTCATTACCTCAAAACTTCCTAACATTTTTCAACAACAAAAATTCAGAACGTAGACTAAGATGTGTTCTTGTCGATGCAAACAAAATTGTTGTCAAAACAGATTCGTAGTTTTCTTTACTACTGGGAGTTACTGTTCAATCAAACACCCTTCGACTCGCCCATATTTTCCATATCAGCACAATAGTAAATAATGAATACATAATTTTGCTGGTTTTTTTAAAAGCGCCGCAGGCGAAAATATTTTTGTAAAAAATCGCGCTATTTTTTTTTTTTCAAAAATATTTTCGGCTGCGGCGTTTTCCGGTTTTATAAGAGTATTTACAATTTTTTAGAAAAACTTTGTAATTCCAAAATTGTGAAAATATTTTTGTAAAAAATGGCGCAATTTTTTTCAAAAACTTTGTACTTCCTTAAATTGTGAAAATATTTTTGACTAAATCAATTCAAACAGAAATAGAAAAAAATTGAGAGTAGAAGTTTCAATATGTTAAAATTATAAAAAATATAACCATCCAATAGTTACATATTACAAACTATTGAATGAATGTTTCTAAAATTCTTTTTTGAAAATACATCCCAAGTGTAGGTCTTCATTTACACCCCAAATTTAAGTGAATATATTTTTTGGGCCGTAAATGGATAGTTTGGGGCCTAATTGTATTTTCGGTGTTTGGGATGATATTACATTTGCCAAATGCACCTCAATTTCAAAAATGCATTTTGGCCCCAATAACATTTTGGGGCATAAATGTAATATTTTTTGGGGCCACATTTTCTACTTTGGGGCCCCCAAAAATTGGGGTCCATTTTCATTGCCGTTTGGGGTGTTAATGCATTCATGGGGCCTTATTTCTGTACGCCTAAAATTCTATTGTTAAAACTCTATCGACACTGACTCTCGAGATTGCACCTTTCGTTGGTGTCTCTTTAATGTATCGACACATCTAATCAACATTCTGTTTCGTTTCATTGCTGCCCGATACAACAAAAACTCAACACAGAATTGTTACAGCACATGAAGGGAGAAAGATTTTGTTTTCTTAGCTAAAGAAACCACAAAGTTTACACTTACACTTGACGGGGTCATAACAAATTCAATGAATACTAAATAGGTCTATGTCGCTATCAAAGTGCACAAATTTAATATAGGCTAGATGCATGTCTAGAACGGGGGGAAAATTAAGTACAAAATTGTTGGCGTTTACAGAAACAGCAGCATGCAACCAACTGCCATCGACCTGACAAGATTAACATAAAAAGGGGTGCACCAACGCTGCAACTGCAAGCAATTGAAGTTACAACATTCCAAAAGAAAGAGCCAGTCATGTTGTACATATGAACGAACATTGGCAACATTGAACTACATATTTGTACAAACAAGAAATACTGCACAAATTTGCTGAGTAGTGGCTTGATATTAATAAACTAATTAAAAATTCTTTGTTGGTTGGTTAAAGAGAAAAAGTTATTAAATTCTTATCTTTTATATCAAAATAGCAGTACAACAGAGGCGACGTCACATTAGCAAACAGCACAAACAAAAGCGCTGTAAGGCGGTTCCTTTGAGTGATAGGCTACCGAAGTGTGCATAGCAACGCTAGAAGAATGTTGAAATATTTTAGGATAGAGGCTTGACAAATACATGTGTAGGCATTATGCAATGATAAAATATACAGTGGTTGTAAAATTAACTACAATATGATACGGATGTGTGTTTTATCCTCTAACACGGCAGTGTAATCACATATTAACATCAATATGTAAACACGTGTTTTCATAAAGAAAACTACTCCATACTACTTGGAGATGGTACGTTAATCGATAACCTCAGAAGAAAATAGATACAACTATTTTTAATTCACATTGGCAGTTTTGATGAAATTTGTATTTACATACATATGTATACGTACATTAGGGTTATGACTTTTATACAACCTCGTATCCCTGTATCATATTTTCATGAGTTTTCGATAAAAGAAGCTCACACACAAACTGTTGGAGTCACTATAAACAGATAAATAACTGAAAATAAACTTTAGAGCCACATGACATAACCAAAATGGTATAACTAAATTTATCATATATAATTTTATTTTATGTATCTTCATATATCTTATCAATTAAAATTGGTTTTTTCAATATTTAAATGAAATAGTTATTATAGTAAATAATAGGCAAAAGTTCATCATTCTTGCAAAAAGAAATAATTTGTTGAGCATTTTTTTAAATAGAGCGAATGTTATTTTAATCATTAATAGGCAAAATTTCATTCATTTCTGCTACAGTAATTCATTTTTGATAAAAAAGTTCAAAAAGTCATAACCCTAATGTACATGTTGTACTTAAATTTGTTCTATAAGCAGAACTTTATTTTCCCAACTTTGAATGTCGTGTTTTTGATCATCGATGCCTTGACCTTTCAGTTGTGTACCTCGATACGTTTGACTATACTGATGCCGTTGTAGAGCCGATATATGTATGTAGTTTCTGATTCATACGTCGCACACTGGTTCAGAAATCGATTTTCCTTGCCAAAATCCCATTGTTTGTCGTCACCGATGGTCAATTTTCATACGGGATTCGTTAGTAAACATATGGAAATTAAGGAAACCAAAAATTAGGTCAAAATATTGGAAGGCGTGGGCGTGGTGCGTTCCTAAAGACAACATGTCTTTTCCAATTTTAGAAAATACGTCATTTCTGCACTTTTCTGGAGAAAGAAATAGCTATTTTTCGGTAACTATAGCAGATATTGTGTTCATTTGTTTTTGTAAGTACCCAGTACAATGTTCGATGCCGAGGATGCTGTTTAATCATGGGTACAAGTGATCTGGCATGTCATCTTTTAATCATTTTCACTCATGAATTTTATATGAGCGTGACGTCCAAATGATTTTTTCATTTTTGGACCCTATGCATGTCATTTCAACCAATACATTGACATGTTATTTGTTATGTTTTGACATGTCATTTTTTTCACCAATGCTTTAGCATGTAATTTTCACCAATGCACATTGGTCGCAAATGTGAATTCTTTGACCAAAACTCAATTTGTTGACATCCTTCTTTTGAGTTTTTTTCTTCGCAATATTGAAGTAAACACTACAAAACAACAAAAACAATGATTGTTTATTCCAAATTTGCATTTACCGTTAGACGAGAAGGAGTCAAAGTAGAGATTTGTTTACTGTGTTACACTGTGCTACAGTGAAAATTTGCAGGGGTTCTAATGCATAAATTCGGTTTTGTGGGAGTCCACAGAAGGCGAAAATGCCTTTGGTTTCTTTGAGTCACTTCGGGTTTTCATTTTATAACGGTAAATGTAGTGAAAAATGGGCTTTCTTGGATTTTCAACTTTAAACGGACATTACTTCTTTTTTCCACAACCGATTTGCACACACTGTTTTCCGTTATAAAGGGGAGAGTAATGCCTTTCGAACAAGCCATAGATTTTTAAAATCGGTTAACAAATGGCTAAGTAATAGTGGTTTAAGTGTGACAAAAACGCATTAAAAAACAGTAAAATGTTTTTCCTTGTGCTCTAGGCTGCGTAAATGACACCTAACTGTACAATTATTTACTGTAAACAAGTAGGAAATTTAGTTGGCTTTCCAAAATGGGAAAAACCAACAAAATCCGTTGAAAAATGAATGCGTTATGGTATTTTTTGGGTTTCAACTTTTTGGTTTTTTTCATATTTTCCTTTATAAAACATTGATACCTTGTGCGTAATTGTTAAGCAGGATAATCACAATTAGAATCATGCATGCTAAGATACCCATCTTTTCTAAAGGAAAATATGAAAAAAACCAAAAAGTTGAAACCCAAAAGATGCCGTAACGCATTCATTTTTCAACGGATTTCGTTGGTTTTCCCATTTTGGAAAGCCAACTAAATTTCCTACTTGTTAACAGTAAATAATTGTACAGGTAGGTGTCGTTTACGCAGCCTAGAGCACAAGGAAAAACATTTTACTGTTTTTTAATGCGTTTTTGTCACACTTAAACCACTATTACTTAGCCATTTGTTAACCGATTTTAAAAACCTATGGCTTGTTCGAATGGCATTACTCTCCCCTTTATAATGAAATACAGTGTGTGCAAATCGGTTGTGGAAAAAAGAAGTAATGTCCATTTAAATTTGAAAATCCAAGAAAGCCCATTTTTCACTACATTTACCGTTATAAAATCAAAACCCGAAGTGACCCAAAGAAACCAAAGGTATTTTCGTCTTCTATGGACTCCCACAAACCCGAATTTGTGCCTCAGAAATGCTGCAAAAAAATTTTGTCTCCATTTGTATCACAGTGTTATTAAGCGAGTTGAGTGCGCAGTATTTTGTGATAATTTGTGGGTTATAAAATCGCAATAAGTAAAAGTTTAAAGGTAAAACTCAAATATGGAGAAGAAAGAAGAATGTAAATAGAATAATTTTCCAAAAAGAACATAAGAAAAATTCGGTCTAAGAACAAAGCTATCATCATATTTCTGGAACGCTCTTAAATTCTTACATTTTGTTTCAATGGTAAAATTGTTATGGACCGAAATAATTTTGATTGCTAGTGGTCGATGTTAGAAAAAAATCAAAAATACTTTGAGGTGTATACTTTAATAAAAAAATAATTTCAAGGTGCGATTCTTTGCGATAAATGATGCACAAATTTTTCAGGCTACATCAAATTCCGAAATATTTCATATTCGGCTGGTACAAAATTAATTCTAAGAAACACAATTTTGAACCGATTTTTCTGAAAATTTGGTATTTTTATTTTGAGAGTCCAGAGAATATTTCAACCAAAAATTTTCGACATAGGTCCACGTTTGGGTATAGCCCCCATATAAGGGTACCCCCAATTTAAGGTAATTTGACAATTTTAGCCATATCATTAAGCCGGTTTAGCTGTAATGTTGCATTTTGATTTCTTAAAAGATATGAACCCTTCGCACCAAAAATTATAAACATAGGTCAAAGTTTTAGTTTAGACCCCATACAATGGGATCACCCTGTTTAATATATTTTAACGGTTTTTTGGAAATTCAGGGTGAAAATAATTCTGAATTAATATTTTGTGACAGTAATTATAAATAAAACTAAATATTAATCAAAATGAGCGAACAAAGTTGTGCAATGCTTTGGCATTAAATTTTCATGTCTTGTTTGGAAAATGGAAAATGCTGTATTGCAATATGATTTTCAAAAAAACTCTTCTTTATTCAAACGAATACATGAAATAACTACAATTACGAGTAATTTATCAATAACAATTTTATATCAACAATTGCAGTTTAATCACCGTCGCTGTACCACCGCTCTCCGCAACTGATTTTGTTTCATTTTACAAAATGTTTTTTTTTTCTATTATCTTCCAAACACCAGTTCATATTTCGACATGGACTCCAACTACACTCCTTTAACAGTTTCTTGTTCATGAATTACTTTTAATTGTATGACAAAATCTTGGAAATTTATACTCTTTTGTTTCGGGAAGAAATGATGTCACTACAAAGGGTTTCACAAATCGACTTGATTTTAGGGATCTCTAGAGAATAAAATGTAAATAACGGAGAGGAGAGACTTTTTCAGAAAAATATCATTTATGAGTTATTAATTTATTTTTTATTATAACATTTTTTCAAAAGTCGTTAGTTCTTTCTTTTCAAATCCTTTTCGTTTCGGACATTTTGTTCAAATTTCGAGAAGCGAGATTTGATTGATTTAATTCTACGTCTGATTTAGAACAGACAAGGGAACTTTCATAATACTAAAGAGTGCAGTCCGATTCTATTTTAAAAACTATTCTTTATTCAATAAGATTATATGTGTTTGATATGAAGGTTTCAAAGAGAATGAATGTATGAAAAAATATGTATGTATATCAATATTGAGGTAAAATAAAATATTTGACAACATTTACAATGACACAATTTCAATAGGACAAAATTACTATGTTTTCAATAAATTAAAACAAAACAAGTAATATGTGACACTACGCTCATACTCCCCCTTTGACGTGTGAAACCTCGCCCCGAGACACGCGTCAACAACTAGGCGGCCTGTTTAAGATGATTTCTTTAGTCTTCCTCTTTTCCCCAACGTGTATCTAGGAGACGGTAATTGATCAACATTCGCTTCATTATATAGGGTAAGTGCTGATGAGTGGTATGTGTCGAATGATTTGTTTAGATTATCTGGTGATGAAACTTCAAATGATGTTGAGCCTATTTTACGATTAAAAACATATGGGCCATCCCTCTTTGGCACCAACTGTGATGTAACTCCTTTCGGAGAATTACTTATGACATGCTTATTAACAAGGACATCCGTTTCGACATCAAACATTTCATACGGAGGCCTACGTTTTTCCATATATAGTTTGTTTTTGTCCTGCGACTTCATTTCCAATTCTTCAGTGTTTCCCACAAACGCAATAGCTGAAGCATTTCGTTCCGTGGTGGAATAATTATGTTCTTCTCGCTTTTCTTTGCCCTACCCCTGCAGTGAAACCTCTCTGAACACATGAGCACTTGCATCCATTTGTAGTGCCGGCCCATCTTCCTTCGGTAACATATCCATAGGGGAAGCCCATGCCGAATCACATTTTTCTATGATATCATTTTCAAGCATTACCCCAACCTCCTTTATCAACTGCTCAGCCCTTGCAAATGGCATGTGATATGGTGGGGAATTTATTGGTAAATTGTCGCCTTTTGCATTAACTTTAAGCGCATCCGATTCTTTCACGATCTTAAAATCAGCCATGAGAAGCTCGGTGTATATTTCATTTTCGACTCCTTCGCTTTTAACGCTGCACATATATGGATATAAACCAGCATCCTTTCTCCTTTCTGGATTTGTGGTATCATCTGGAAGAGGATTTTTGAATATTGCTTGGTTTGTAGTTGGAGAATAAGCAGATTCACGATGGTAATCGGGCCATAAGATTCAAAGTCCGAAACATAAAATTTACAACTTTTCATTGGAGTTATAAACGGAGATTCCGTATGTCCCTTTGCTATTTTCACTGGCTTGCGTTTAACATACGATTCAGTAATTTTGTTTCTTTCTGCTAAGTTCAACTGGACTGGTAGCTCTTGAGCAAAGTCAAATACTTTAGTTGGACAGCCTTCAAAATACCAATGCTTCTGCCCCATATGCAGTACAATACTTGCCTGCTCCATAAAATCTGTTCCCAGAAGAGTGCGGTTGTTTTTATTTTGCTGAAAAACCAAAAAATCGATGTCAAAACTTCTTCCTCCAACCAATGCCTTGAATGTTGTTGTAAGAAATGTTTGATTGGTTGTGGATCCATCGGCCAACGTTGTTTTACATCTAATGGTATCAAATTTACATCTTTTTAACTGCATAATTCGCTTTAAACTTGAACTGTCTACACTCGTTTTAGATCCGGTATCAAAATAAGCTTGTCCAGAAAATATTTCCAAATATTTCCACATTCACCCTAGGAATGTCACGATACACATACCATACGAATTAAAACTTACGTTCATTTGACTGTTATTTCAGGGCTTTTCATTGCATTTAGGACAATTCGCACGAACGAAACCTGGTTTTAAAACTTCTGTCTTGGCATTTGAATTTAAATCTTCAACAACATTTTGCTTTATAAGGCAGCTTTCAGCAGTATGGCCTTTCTTTCCGCAAAAGGAGCAACGGTTTAGACCACATTGAGGACCACTTTCTAAATGTTTAGTGTTCACAACAACGCGTTCACTAATTGTAAGTTCAGCTTATCTTGCATCTGCCAGAAGTTCTTCAAAAGTTTTAACTTTATGACGAAAGACACGTTCCCTTATTTGAGGAGGAAGCATCCCAAACACCATATCAATCTGTCTGGATTCTGAAGGAACTTCTGCTAACTGCGCAAATCACGTTCTCTTCTTTCGAATGAATGTATCTGTAGGTTCATTCTTACCCTGTTTAAGCTCAAACAATTCCCATGCTGGTTTCGGTGGAGCAAAGACCTCATGTAACATTTTAATGACATCATTGAAAGTTTTGGCTTTACCCTTAACACCACTCCACCATTCTGCAGCATCTCCTTGAAGTAGAATAGGCATACCATTAACAGCATTAGCATCAGCAACGTCTTCACCAAGCTGGTATGTTGTTATAGCTGATATAAACTCCTCAACTTTCGTTGAACATCGTTCTCCATTGAATCTTGCTGTGCAAACGCTAAACGATCCCTTTTTCTCGCTGGGTCTGTTTATGGATCTCAATAGACTTTCAAATTGTTCAGTTGTAAGCGAAACCATGTTCGTACTACTCGTAATTCGTTTGCTTTTGCGTGCCGCTTCTGCAATAACTCTTTTATTCATAGGTGATGACTATGAAAGGGATATTCCTTATCTTGTTACACGGGTTGAAGAAAAAATTTGGGATTTTGCCAGACTGAAAGGGCCACAATTTATAAAAATTTACGTCCACTAATGTCGGAAACCAATTCCTCAATGTATTTTCACTAAAATTCTCCTTCACGGCTCTCTGGGCGTTATTCTGGCCTCGCTGTTGGGCGTCAATTTGTAGCGGGATACTAATCTTTATGGGCGCCAATTGCAGAAGGTTCTTGAACGGATTAAAAACACGAACACGTTACTAAAAACTATTCTTTATTCAAAAAAATATATGTGTTTGATATGAAGGTTTCAAAGAGAATGAATGTATGAAAAAATATGTATATCAATATTGAGGTAGAATAAAATATTTGACAACATTTACAATGACAGAATTTCAATAGGACAAAATTACTACGTTTTCAATAATTTAAAAGTAAAGCAAAACAAGTAATATGTGACACAATAACTCATAAATGAAATTTTCCTGAAAGTCTCTCCTCTCCGTTATTTACATTTTATTCTCTAGAGATCCCTAAAATCAAGTCGATTTGTGAATCCCTTTGTAGTGACATCATTTCTTCCCGAAACAAAAGAGTATAAATTTCCAAGATGTTGTCATACAATTAAAAGTAATTCATGAACAAGAAACTGTTAAAGGAGTGCAGTTGGAGTACATGTCGAAATATGAACTGGTGTTGAGAAGATAATAGAAAAATCATTTTGTAAAATGAAACAAAATCAGTTGCGGAGAGCGGAGGAAGTTAGCTCTCTTGTGGAACAGCGACAGTGATTAAACTGCAACTGTTGATATACATTTTTTATTGATAAATTATTTGTAGTTATTTCATGTATTCATGCCAAAGGGTGGGTGAAAATGACATGCCGAAGCATTGGTGAAAATGACATGTCAAAACATTATTGAAAATAACATGTCAATGTATTGGTTAAAATGACATGCATAGGGCCCAAAAATGAAAAAAATTATTTGGACGTCACGCTCATATAAAATTCATGAGTGAGAATGATAAATAGAAGACATGACAGATCACTTGTACCCATGATTAAACAGCATCCTCGGCATCGAACATTGTACTGGGTACTTAACAAAAACCAATGAACGCAATATCTGCTATAGTTACAGAGAAATAGCTATTTCTTTCTCCAGAAAAGTGCAGAGATGCCGTATTTTCTAAAATTGGAAAAGACATGTTGTCTTAGGAGCACACCACTCCCACGCCTTCCAATATTTTGACCTAATTTTTTGGATTCCTTAATTTCAATATGTTTACTAACGAATCCCGAAATGGGATTTTGGCCTGGAACGGCATCAGTATAAGCTTTGTTCCTTTACTTTTTTAATGGTAAGAGTGGTAAAAGAGAAAAGTGTCAAAATTGTTCAAAATTGCTCTCTCATGAAAAGTAAAGGAACGGAAAAATGGTAGATCCGGCAACAATGTCAGAAAAAAACATAAAAAATCAATTTTCGTCTTTTATTTCACAGTTTTTAATTTAGTGTTGTCAGTGTTTGACTTTTTCTTCGGTTTTTCGTCCATTTTGTGAAATAATCGTCAAACAAAAGTCGAAAAATCAGTTCTGCCATTTTCTACCTGCAGAAATTTTGCTGGTAGCCTGTGGTAGAAGAGAAAGCCATTTTCGCTCTCTCTCCCCTCTCACTCTCTTAAAAATTGCTTCCAGTTTTGCCACTTTTCGGGGTTAAGGAACGCTTTGCAGGTTAAAAATGGTAACAAATGGTTAAAATGGTAACCTCAGGTAAGTAAAGGAACACAGCTATAGTTAAACGTAACGAGGTACACAACTGAAAGGCCAAGGCATCGATGATCAAAAACACGACATTCAAAGTTGGGAAAATAAAGTTCTGCTTATAGAACAAATGTAAGTACAACATGTACATTAGGGTTATGGCTTTTGACCTTTTTTGTCAAAAATGAAGTACTGTAGCAGAAATGAATGACAATTTGCCTATTAATTATTAAAATAACATTCGCTCTATTAAAAAAAATGCTCAACAAATGATTTCTTTTTGCAAGAATGATGACCTTTTGCCTATTATTTACTATAATAACTATTTCATTTAAATATTGAAAAAGGTCCCCACAAACCACTTTTAATTGACATGATATATGAAATAAAATTATATATGATAAATTTAGTGAGAAACAAGAGGTTATGCTATTTTGGTTATGTCGTGTGGCTCTAAAGCTTATTTTCAGTTATATATCTGTTTATAGTGACTCTAATATATATATTTAAACGGCTCTCGAAGGCTGTTTTGTAGTCAACAAAACGATGCTAAGTATCGATCAGGATCCCTTGGGTCTTCAGCAGGATTTGGCCTAAGGTAAATATCAGGTCAGTGTTGGATTTGTAGGGTCAATTGTTCTGGGGAAAAGTTTTGTAGCCCAAAGAAGACTAAATACCATATTTCAGATAATGTATTTTAAATATTGCGACCTGTAGCTTGATTTCAACAGAGGCATTTTATCGAATCACCTTATATGTATGTACGTTTTTATCTAATCTTAAATAAAAAACTCATCAAACTATGACACAGAGTTACCAGTTTCAAAAAAAGGTATTAATATAGCGAATGGAAATTTGAATTCACGTACATTTGCAGACTACTACTGGAACTATAATTGCTTTCAATACACTACACTTGCTGTAGCATGCAGCAGCAGTAGTATTGTTTTCATATTTGCTGTTATCAATATTCTATATGATAATTTTGTCGCTCGTTGAAGCCGAACGTCTTGCCCAAACGATAGTGCTACAGATAAGTAGCGGTAAATGGTTTCCACCACAACACATCACTATGGAAAACCCCTTTTCAGTTTGGCATTTCATCTTCAGTCTTATTTTTCTTGTTTGTTTGTTTTCTTTTCATTGCTTGCCATCAAAAAGATCTGATGTGATGTGAGAGATGTGAGTTTGTAATGAGTTTTCAACTTGGTTTGGCGTTATATTTTATAGGTTTAGTCACGCAATGCGTTTAGTTGAAGAATGTACTTGTTGGACCTTAGCCGAGTTTGCATCCAGTTTTAGTTGAGACAAACGGTTAGACTTTAAGTTTACAGGGTGATAAATGAGTCTGACACGTAAACCTCTTTATTGTGGTGCACTTAAGTAAAAAAAATATGCTACAGGAGAAATTTTGTTTAGTTTTCTGTTAGGAGCGTACAACCAAAATCATTATGGTCATAAATTCATCAAAGTTAAACAAGATTTGCAAATGAAATTGTATAAAGAATATTCCTGAAATTATAATTAAACTTAAAATTCACACACTCTAAAGAAGTGCTTTGGAAATAATTATGTACCTACATATAAAACGGTTAAAATGTTAGACGTTTAAAATTTTTCTTCTCACAGATATTTTCTATAACCAATGTCGGTATTTTAAATTAACTAAAATTTGTTTCGTATATAACAGTAAAATATATAATAAAATATAAGCATATTATTTGTTTTAGCACTGTTAACAATAACAATTGAGACGACTATACTATCAAACGCATAGTGTGCCAAAAAGATCGACCAAATAAGAGTTTAAAATTTCATGTTTTCCGTCATAGGATACTACGGCATGATCAACCCATCATTCGCATTCATTTTCTCAAAAAATTATTTCTTGTTGCACGACTGAATGGCATTTTGCCTATTAATAACTAAAATAACTTTTATTCCATTTAATTTTAAAACGGCCCCGCACACACCACACGGTGCGCCTTAACTAATTTTAAATGAATGTGCTTACACCTGGGAAGTTTTTGCAGATTCTGAAACTACAATGGTCATAGATGAGAAATATCAAGAAATAAAAAAATCGCCCGAGGGATTTTCAAATAAATCGCGATTTAAGTTCACATTTTTAGGGGTTCTTTAGATTTTCACGATTTTGCTTGGAAACCGCAAGTCCTATGTAAATGGGCCTAAAGAAAATATTTTAGCTGTTGAAATTCTCCAGAAGACTGACCTTTATGATATTTTCGTAAGATTAACCGTTTTTGAGATATAGAAGTTCAAATTGGGACAATTCAAATTGGGACAATTCTCCTTATAAAACAATGTTATGATTGCAATTTCCCATCTTAAACGTATATATTTCAAAAATGGTACAACCTAAGAAAAAATAAATCAGCCAATCTTGTAGAGAATTTTCACAGCTACAAAATTATCTTTAGTCCCATTTTGACATGACTTGCGGTTTTCAAGCAAAATCTTGAAGACTTAAGATAAAAACCTAACAATTTGAACTGAACCTCTATATCTCAAAAATGGAAAACCCTACGAAAACACCTAAAGGTCAGTCTTGTAGAGAATTTTCACAGCTACAACATCTTCTTTAGTCCCATTCCGATAGGACTTGCGGTTTCCAAGAAAAATCGTGAAAACATAAAAAAACCTAAAAATGTGAATTTTGACCGCGATTTATTTAAAAATCCCTACAACATTTTTTCTAGTTTTAGGATTTTTCTCATCTATGAACATTTCTGTTTCAGATTTCACAAAAACGTCCCCTGTGTAAGCGTTTTTCATTAAAAGTTAGTTAAGGCGCACCCTTCATGATATTGTTTTATAAAGGGGAGATACAGTCAGTGCATTGTCTCAATTTGAACTTCTATATCTCAAAAACGGTAAAACCTACGAAAATATCATGAAGGTCAATCTTGTGCAGAATTTTCACAGCTACAACATTTTCTTTATGCACATTTACATACCACTCACGGTTTCCAAGCAAAATCGTGAAAACCTAAAGAAAACCTAAAAATGTGAACTTAAATCGCGATTTATTTGAAAATCCCTGCGGCGATTTTTTGTTTCTTGACATTTCTCATCTGTGAGCATTGTAGTTTCAGAATCTGCAAAAACTTCCCAGGTGTAAGCACCTTCCATTTAAATTTGGTTAAGGCACACCGTGACCACTTTTTATTTTTATGATATATGATCATATACAATATGAATGGGTGCCACGGTGGTTCAATGGTATGCACAGCCGCCTTGCACGCAGAAGATAGTGGGTTCGATTCCCCAGCCAGGAAACATTAAATGTTCAATGGTGGCAAAATACACCTCAGTAATGTTGGCGACATTTCCTGAGTATTTCAGCCATGTAAAACTTCTCTACAATTGGTGTCTTAGGACACGCCGTTCGGACTCGCCGATAAACTGTAGGTCCCATATCATTGAGCTAATATGAATCGGTATGCTCATCAAAATATCATACAAGGACACGACGTTGTAAAAATGTCATAACACTATTAAGCACATCCAGGCGATTCAGTTCTCGACTGATATGTGTACACTGTACAGTTCAGTCTTCATAAGATAACATCTGACAATGGAATAAGGCCGATCGATTTTGCAACGGAAAAAAATGGTTGTTAGCAGCACCAGGTTTACACCTCGACAAACACAAGGTCACGTGGTTGTTTGCAGATGGAAAACTCAGAAACCAATTCGATTATGTTGTGATAGACGGAAAATACATTTCCAGTACGTTAGATGTCTGATTGATTCGAGGAGCGGTCATCTATTCGGACCACTTCTTTGTAGCAGCCAATGTATTCACACGTCTTAAAGCAATCCCACGGCGCAGATCAACACTTATGTGTTTGTGTTCGAATATTTGTTAACCAAGGGAGCGGCAATTTATACCGGAATACCTGCTCCGAGCGAGTTAAGACACTCCCACGAGGGTAGGAGGAGATTGTCACAGCCCATGATACATCACCATTATGGCACCCGGTCGGACCTTCTTCTGATCACCGTCCCCATAAGCAGTCCACCCTACTTCATAACTTTTGAGAGTTGAACATTTCTGAACCATGGAAAAACTGACTGGTAATGGTTCAGAGAATTTATCAATCACCGGGAATTTACTCACCGCTTCAGTGAACTGGTCATTTCCTCTGATCCTCGGCTAACTGAAAGAATTTTCCGGGCCATCATCAAAGCTGAAGCACTGCAACTTTGTGTACAGAATTTAGTACAGAAAAAAGTAAATTATTTTTGACAAAACAATATTTTGATTTTTGGCCAGGAAAATAAATTTCTGAAGCACTGTGTGCCGTGTAAGAATACTCGTATTCAAACCTGCCAGAATGCTGCTCCGTGGACTTTAACAGGGGGCCTCCTGATGACACCAGTGGACCATCTTCATGTAGAGAAGATTTTACCGGGAAATCAAGACAACAAGATGTTGTTCATGTACAGTAACTCCATGGGTGTTACCGCTATGAGCATCCCTGCCACGATCTAGTGGACAGGTTTCCCCCACCTAGACACGGGAATTTACTCACCGCTTCAGTGAACTGGTCATTTCCTCTGATCCTCGGCTAACTGAAAGAATTTTCCGGGCCATCATCAAAGCTGAAGCACTGCAACTTTGTGTACAGAATTTAGTACAGAAAAAAGTAAATTATTTTTGACAAAACAATATTTTGATTTTTGGCCAGGAAAATAAATTTCTGAAGCACTGTGTGCCGTGTAAGGATACTCGTATTCAAACCTGCCAGAATGCTGCTCCGTGGACTTTAACAGGGGGCCTCCTGATGACACCAGTGGACCATCTTCATGTAGAGAAGATTTTACCGGGAAATCAAGACAACAAGATGTTGTTCATGTACAGTAACTCCATGGGTGTTACAGTAACTCCATGGGTGTTACCGCTATGAGCATCCCTGCCACGATCTAGTGGACAGGTTTCCCCCACCTAGACACGTCAGGAGAAGTAGTGAAGAAGATCGGTGTGTTTAGAAATCTATTCATAGTTCGGTTTATGGAACAAATAGTTCTCTTAAGGATAAAAGCCATCAACTTACTTAGTTGGCCTATTATAGAACATTTATCATATAAGCCGAACTAAGAAAAGATTTTCATTGCTCTCTGTTTTTTTCCTTTGCTTTTAAAAATACCGCGTCTTTCCATCTATTCTTTCACTTGTTTGCTTTTTCGAAGCCTTGGCCTGCCGCCCTGGTCCGTATTTGTACGCCTTTTTAGGAGGTTCATCATCACTCATCCTTATGGCATGGTCTAGCCAACGCAATCGTTGTATCTTGATACGTTTAGCTATACTGATGTCGTTGTATAGCAGATACAGCTCGTGATTCAGACGACGTTGATATTCACCGTCAACGTATATTGGCCCGTAGATCTTTCAAAGATTCTTTGGCGAATGAAGCTGAAAAGGCGGCAAACATTGGTGACTCCAGTACAGTATTTAGGGTCAGCAAAGAAGTGTTAAGCCGCAATATACCTCTTCAACACCATTTAAAAGATTAAGCAGAAAATATTCTCAACACCGACGAAGACAATTTTTTTGCTGAAGGCCACACTTTTTAAACCTCTTGAATGTGGAAATTAATTATGAACAAGATCATATCGATTTTGATCCCACCATCTATGATGTAAATTCAAGGATACGAGCAACAACACCAAGCTCAAGTGAAGTCTACGCTGCCATCAAAGAAGTACCTAATGGAAAATCCGCCGGTATTGATGGTATACCCGCCGAATTATACAAAGCAGATATAAATCTTAGTGCTGAAATCCTTCGCCCTTTAATATCTGAAGTCTGGAAGCAAGAGACCTTTCCGAGCGAATGGAAAGATGGCATAATTGTAAAAATTTCTAAAAAGGGAGATTTAAACGAATGTGGAAATTCGCGTGGTATTTGTGTGCTATCGGCAATAGCAAAATTAATTGTCAAAATTATCCTCAACCATATAAAAGATCGCCTGGAGGATTCCACAAACTCAGCACAAGCCGGGTTCCGAACTGGATGCTCATGCGCGGACTATATAAATACCATCCGGTTAATTATTGAGCAAAGTGTTAAATTTAATTCAGAGCTGCATATGGTAATATTCAAAAAAGTTTTTCAATCGTTGAAGTTGAGGTTCACCATTTAATAAGTCGCGAACTGTTAATATATTTTATAAAATATGAATATATTTATATTGATTGAAGTGTTTTAGCCACGATCTCATAATATGGACCATAACAAATAATTTTCGTGGAAGCTGCGTTGGTGGTAATATAATAAAATGGGAAAAATGCGTTGAAGTAAACAAGTTTTTTTGTGTTCTTTTTTGATTTCTGGCCAAACCACGCAAAATTCGAACCTGAGCTCACAGAAAGAACTAAAGAATAACCTTGGGCAACATGGTTCTACTGTATGACTTTCCGATATATACACTGCATCCCCCTAAAATCGATGCTGACATTTTGAAGTTTTGATTTCAGTCTTTTTCGAATTTTTCTTATAATTAGAGGGTGCAACTAGATAACAATCCAAACTAGTTTATAGGATTGTAGAACTCGCGATTCCACGTCGTTCGATGTATATCTCATGAGTGTGCTCCGTACAGCTTCCTAGTAATAGGAGCCCAAAGGCGAAAATTTGGTGCGTAAATTTTTTGAAAAAACCTATTTTTTGGCTTTAAAATTTACAACTGTCGTACAGGTACCCTGAACCCCGCGTGATTTTAGTTTTTTTACGTGCTGGATCTAATGAGCTCTTCCGCGGTAGAATCCATCCACTAAAACGCCGGATATAGGTACCTTGAAAGTAGGAAAATCTCCAAAAATATATTTTGACAATTCCGCGAATTGAACCTCGATTTTCTTTGATTATTTTTGCATAAATGTAATCCTTTATACGCGATTATAATATTTGCCAAAAAGGTGTGTCAGAAATTACAAAGATTCGGGAGTAATATCACTATTTATCCCAAAATAGAATGTGGTGGCACATCCGCAGTTCTTGACGAATCTGTCTAAAATAATTTATATTGACGTATTTTTAATAGGGGGCCATTGAAATCGGATGCACATTATAATCATATGCACATCGCGTAATTTTTGCCCACTTGAAGGTCTTTTTAATAGTAAGATGCAACTGATGGCACACTTTGGCCGCTGAATGAAACATGGGAAAATCCATGCTTATTGGTAGACATGGACTCCCTGTATCCGAAAAGCACATGCACCTCAACCGATTTAAACCAATTCGCGAATTATACGGTTTTTAACTTCTATGTTTTTTCTTTGATTGTAATTTCAATATTACTCTCTACTTCTTATTTCTATTGCTTATCACAGAAAGCAAATATACTTTCACGATGACTAATTACTTTTCTCGTAGAAGTTTGAGCAAAATATTCTCAACACCGACGAAGACAATTTTTTTGCTGAAGGCTACACTTTTTAAACCTCTTGAATGTGGAAATTAATTATGAACAAGATCATATCGATTTTGATCCCACCATCTATGATGTAAATTCAAGGATACGAGCAACAACACCAAGCTCAAGTGAAGTCTCCGCTGCCATCAAAGAAGTACCTAATGGAAAATCCGCCGGTATTGATGGTATACCCGCCGAATTATACAAAGCAGATATAAATCTTAGTGCTGAAATCCTTCGCCCTTTAATATCTGAAGTCTGGAAGCAAGAGACCTTTCCGAGCGAATGGAAAGATGGCATAATTGTAAAAATTTCTAAAAAGGGAGATTTAAACGAATATGGAAATTCGCGTGGTATTTGTGTGCTATCGGCAATAGCAAAATTAATTGTCAAAATTATCCTCAACCATATAAAAGATCGCCTGGAGGATTCCACATACTCAGCACAAGCCGGGTTCCGAACTGGATGCTCATGCGCGGACTATATAAATACCATCCGGTTAATTATTGAGCAAAGTGTTAAATTTAATTCAGAGCTGCATATGGTAATATTCAAAAAAGTTTTTCAATCGTTGAAGTTGAGGTTCACCATTTAATAAGTCGCGAACTGTTAATATATTTTATAAAATATGAATATATTTATATTGATTGAAGTGTTTTAGCCACGATCTCATAATATGGACCATAACAAATAATTTTCGTGGAAGCTGCGTTGGTGGTAATATAAAAAAATGGGAAAAATGCGTTGAAGTAAACAAGTTTTTTTGTGTTCTTTTTTGATTTCTGGCCAAACCACGCAAAATTCGAACCTGAGCTCACAGAAAGAACTAAAGAATAACCTTGGGCAACATGGTTCTACTGTATGACTTTCCGATATATACACTGCATCCCCCTAAAATCGATGCTGACATTTTGAAGTTTTGATTTCAGTGTTTTTCGAATTTTTCTTATAATTAGAGGGTGCAACTAGATAATAATCCAAACTAGTTTATAGGATTGTAGAACTCGCGATTCCACGTCGTTCGATGTATATCTCATGAGTGTGCTCCGTACAGCTTCCTAGTAATAGGAGCCCAAAGGCGAAAATTTGGTGCGTAAATTTTTTGAAAAAACCTATTTTTTGGCTTTAAAATTTACAACTGTCGTACAGGTACCCCTGAACCCCGCGTGATTTTAGTTTTTTTACGTGCTGGATCTAATGAGCTCTTCCGCGGTAGAATCCATCCACTAAAACGCCGGATATAGGTACCTTGAAAGTAGGAAAATCTCCAAAAATATATTTTGACAATTCCGCGAATTGAACCTCGATTTTCTTTGATTATTTTTGCATAAATGTAATCCTTTATACGCGATTATAATATTTGCCAAAAAGGTGTGTCAGAAGTTACAAAGATTCGGGAGTAATATCACTATTTATCCCAAAATAGAATGTGGTGGCACATCCGCAGTTCTTGACGAATCTGTCTAAAATAATTTATATTGACGTATTTTTAATAGGGGGCCATTGAAATCGGATGCACTTTATAATCATATGCACATCGCGTAATTTTAGCCCACTTGAAGGTCTTTTTAATAGTAAGATGCAACTGATGGCACACTTTGGCCGCTGAATGAAAGATGGGAAAATCCATGCTTATTGGTAGACATGGACTCCCTGTATCCGAAAAGCACATGCACCTCAACCGATTTAAACCAATTCGCGAATTATACGGTTTTTAACTTCTATGTTTTTTCTTTGATTGTAATTTCAATATTACTCTCTACTTCTTATTTCTATTGCTTATCACAGAAAGCAAATATACTTTCACGATGACTAATTACTTTTCTCGTAGAAGTTTGAGCAAAATACTTCAGGATTTGGATTGAAATTTAGCGAAATAATAGAATAACTCCCAACATTTATTTTTCAAATTTTTCGTATTTAACCAAAAAAATATTTTTGAAATAATTTCCAACAATAAGTTTCCGTTCTTTGTTGTTGCTGTAATATGCAAGTTATAAGCGCGATCTTCATAATTTTGATCTCACATTTTTCTACGCATTGTCTAGATTCTGTACGTATTTTTAAATTATTTTTTTTAGAGATTTTTTGGACTCTGATTTAGAATAAATAAAATTTATTCCAAGATTTCTTCAATATTTTTTGATTTCCCGCGAAAATAAAAATAAATTTAGCAACGATTTTAGCATCTACGGATAGATATCAAATGCTGCTAATGATTCATATATACATGTTCTTATTACAACACAATAGGAATTTTTAAATATTTTTTCTTTACAAGAGAGTAAAACCGCATATAACTTTTGAGTGCAGCATCCAATTTTGTGAACGCGAACAGATTTAAAACCACAATTTTTTTCGTAACCCATGTACCAAAAATGGCGGATGTGCTCGCCAAAAAAATTTTTAATTTTTTTTCTATGTAATTGTAAAGGAAATTTGAAATTTACCATATACTTTCCATCGATTTGGACAGTATTAACCGTGTCTGCATTTGGAATTCACTGCAGAAAAAAGGTATCCCGCCTAAGCTTATAAACCTCATACAAGAAAGCTACAATGGCGCAAACTGCTACGTTTTGCATAAAGGAAAATTGTCACGACCTTTTCATGTTGTGATTGGAGTAAGACAAGGTTGCATTCTTTCGCCCATCTTATGCCTGCTTGTCATCGATTACGTATAATCTGCAACTCCGTTTGATCGGAAAGGTATAAAATGGCGAATCGATGGGACATTATTAAATTATTTGGCCTATGCAAATGACATATGCCTATTGTCAAACAGAGCCAGAGACCTATCACAATCTGTCACAGACCTCCAAGATAAACAGATCCATAGGCCTACAAATAAATTCAACAAAAAACAAATACATTGTATTAAGACAAACAACGAACAACAGTTACACACAGGAGATCAAAGCTTTGGCTCTGTAGACAATTCTGTTATTTGGGAAGCTTGGTGGCACAGAAGCAGCTGTACAAGTAAGGATTAGTAAAGCAAAAACAGCATTTGGAATGGCACCGATTTGGCAAAACAACAGCTTAAGTCTACGAACGTTATACGCCGTGAACACAATAATATAGCAAAACAAGTTCTACGCTGGAATCCGTTCAGCCAATAAGGAAGAAGGGTTGGAAGACCAAAGAAAACCTGGAGACGTTCCACAGAATCCGAAATGAGATCTATCGGATCGACCTGGGGTCAACTTAGATATATAGCTCCAAACCGAGTGAGATAGAATATGGCTATTGTTAGCGCCATATGCTCCAGTGGGAGTTAAAGGAATAAAATAACAATAATACCAAGCACTTTCACAACTGATGTTATTTGTTGTGTTTATGTAGGTACCGCGGTAGACGATGTCTTTTACTACCTCAAAATTATAGGAACCAACTTCCACTGTCCTAGCTCTATGAATGCATTGCACGTCGACATCATCGACCTTCTAAAGGTGTCAGTTATTTTACTGCTCGGCCCATGATAAAGATATCGTCAGCATAAGCAAGTAAATGGTGGCATTTCTTTTAACATCTGCATCTCGTATAACCTTTTCCAGCAGAATGTTGAATAATTCACACGAAAGGCTGTCTCCTTGTCTGAAATCCTTTTGATACTAAACCCTTCGGAGAGGTTCTTTCCTATTTTAACTGAGGACCGATTATCAGTTAATATAGTTTTACAAATCCGAATGAGCTTTGCGGGGTTACCAAATTCAGACATGACCTGGAATACCTTTGAACGTAGGGGGCTGTCGAAGGCTGCTCTATAATCAACAAAAAGGTGTCAATCTGCATCTCTTGAGTATTCTCAAGGATTTGCCGCAGGGTAAATATCTGGTCAATGGTTGATTTCCAGGTCTAAAGCCGCATTGGTATGGCCCAATTATTTCTTTGACCATAGGCTTCAGTCGTTCGAACAATATCCTTGACAATATCTTGTAGGCAATAGTGAGGAGACTTTTTCTCCTATAGTTAGAGCATAAAGTCTTATCTCCTTTCTTATGGACGGGACACAGGATACTCAGGTACCAATCGTCGGGCACTCGTTCTTCCTGCCAGATGGTATAACTAGCTGATGAATATACCTTATCAGCGTGACTCGTCCGGTTTTGAACAACTCGGCTGGTAAGCCATCGGCTCCTCCTGCCTTATTCTTCTTCAGCCGGTTTATTGCTGTTGTTAAGCCATCTAACTCAGCAAAATATGTGTGCAGCGCTGATGATCGGCTATTGGATATGTATCTATTTCTGCTGCTGCCAATGTGTAAACTGTTTTGTTGTACACCACCCTATTCCTGATGCTGCGGAAGAATAAACCCAATCAAAATTAGGCTACGATAGCTTTTAGAATGATATTTTATCCTAATGTAATGGTGGATTATTTCAATAAATGTCATCTCCAAAGGCGCATGCTTTGGGAGGGTCCATTAATGGGTACATAATCAATCAGGGAACATTCCCTTTGATCGATTTCATTTTTAATACATGTATGTATACAGCATTAAATTCCAGTTTGTTGCTTTTTAAATTTAATCAAAACATTTTCAATTATTTCAGTACTTATTTTGTTCTCACTTCTGATTCCTATAGATGCTTTAACGTTAAAAAATAAAAGAAAAAAGGGTTATTCGCAATTTGCCAACTTGTTAGGTTTTGGTTGGTTGGGGATGTGTTTTAAGCTTAAGCGACAATGGAAGCAACCAAACAAAGTTCCTCACCAATACCAACAACAAGTAATGAAATTATGTGAATGGCAAAAAATATGTTAGTGACATTTTTAAGGCCACCTTAGGGCACAATTTTGCACAACTCTCAGAGTGATTGAATCGGAGCGTATAAAAAAGGATACTTTTTTGTGGAACAGTCGTAATGGTATGCATCGGTTCGTATTTTTTGCTTTTGTTTTATTTTTGTTGTGTAGCGTTTCTCATCACTAAAATAAAAGCTCCAAAGAAAAAAGTACATGTCTGGCGAAACAAAAAAATGGTTAGTTTGGGTATGTTTTTTCTACCTTTAAGCACGATTTTCTTGTCTATTCGTCTGATAGTAACAAACTCAGCCAGACTGAAACATCTTCTAGACGGGTTGTTAGTCAGTCAGTTCGATTGTTGGCTAGCCAACCAACCAACCGGTTAACCAAAAAAACTGAATGAATCGTTGGTTATTGTCTGGCTGAAAATCAGTGTCTCAAAATCTTTGTACGTTTCGTTTTGCTCGTACTTTGATTTTTGATGAGCCATGAAAATGAAGACAACAATTTCCTATGGAAATCTTTTTTTTTTCATTTGTGAGAAGGCGCTTGATTTTGCTATTTTTTCTGCATTGGCCAATATTTGCTTAAAACAAAACATTTTCTTTGTGGCGCCCTCTTATTTTTGTGTTTTTCATACCGACAACTATTGACGTCGTAGGGTTTAGCTATTATTGGCATTGCTCTTAACATAATCTAAATATTTGCTCATTTTACTTTGGTCCATACCGAACATACCCCTCCCTTAGTGTATTGTTTGTGTTGGTCTGAAGTGGTACTTGGTTTGGATAATCATTGTGTCATCTTACATTTAAGTATCATTTATTGTTTATTCATTGTTCTGTGTTATCCCAACAGGAAGTGTTAAGAAAACATCGATAATAACAACAATGACAACATCAAAGGGCATAACGAAACGTTTGCAATAACACTATTCGTCAAAAAATTATTATGTGGATGTTTGTATGATATCGAAATTGTTTAAGATCAGTATCTAAAACAATAAGCCTTCGAAATACTTTTGGATCAAGGGATGTATTCCAAAACGTGGACCCATATTGGTGAATTTCGGTGAGATTATTTTTAACTCTAATGGAAATCAATTTGCATATTTGGTGGAGCGGTGGCGTTATAAGTTTTTGGCTGAAAATCGTGTCGAAGGCTGCTTTATAATCGACAAAAAGGTGTCGATCTGCATCTCTTGGATATTCTCAAGGATTTGCCGCAGTGCAAACATCTGGTCAATGGTGGATTGCCAGGTCTAAAACCGCATTGATATGGCCCAATTATTACGTTGACCATTTAGTCGTTCGCACAATATACTTGGCACTATCTTGTAGGCAATAGAGAGGTGACTTATGCCCCTATAGTTAGAGCATACAGTCTTATCTCCTTTTTTATGGATAGGGCACAGGATGCTCAGGTTCGAATCGTCGGGTATTCGTTCTTCCTGCCAGATGGTGCTAACTAGCTGATGAATACACCTTATCAGCGTGAGAATGTTTTCAACTCTAATGGAAATCAACTCTAATCAATTTACAGCTCATTTGGTAGAGCGCTGGCGTTATGGGGCTATGCGATGTTGTCGACAGTTTCTGGCTGAAAATCGTCAACTAAATTTCGAAAATCGTAAAAATTTTCTAAACGAAAATTGTAGGCAGTTTAAAGTTGATTTTTAGTAGTTGTATATTCTCTAAATCAGACTTAAATACAAATAAATAAACAAAACAAAGCCAGCAAAAGGACGAACTGTCAGAAATAGTTATTAGGGGATTGGAAAAATGATAAAATTGTAATATTATGAACGTATCAGCCAAATTTTAGACCGAAATTTTTTATTTTTAGTAGTTGTATATTCTTCAAAACGGATATTCCCAACAGCAATTAATCTGGCCAAATCAGACTTAAATACAAAAAAATAAACAAAACAAAGCTAGCAAAAGGATGAACTGTCAGAAATATCTATTAGGGGATTGGAAAAAATATATAATTGTAAAAACTCGAGCAGAAATTTCAAGATCAACGTATCAGCCAATCATCAAACATATTCTACTTGGCCAAATTTGCCCAGCAGGAAACAGCGCCATTTTTGTACCATAATATGCAGGGTGTAATTAAATTTGTAATTTCGTTTGTAACACATCGAAATATTCGTCGGAGACCCTATAAAGTATTTTTGATTAGCATAATATTCTAAGTCGATATAACCATGTCCGTTAGTCCGCCAGTCTGTCTGTTGAAATCAAGATACAGCTCGCAGTATTTAGGATAGAGCTTTAAAATTTGTTTACGATGTTTCTGTTACTCCTAGGATGTTTGGTATTGAAGGTTGTGACCTCACCATCGCATCGAAATGGCTGAATGTTGGCTGTTTTATTCCACAGAAATCGCTGACATTTGGTTGTAAGTGTTCGTTAGGTGCACAAAACTTTCCAGTTGCAATTTTTCGGTGTAGGTCTTTATATACCCCCTTCGAACGGTACCTGCCGCTGTTCGGTATTTTGAAGATTGTGAACGAAAAGGCTGAAATTTGGTATTTAATCTTCATTTCGGGTATAAAACATTACATACGAAATTTGTCGGTATATTTCTACGCCTCCATATAGCACCCATAGAATGGTGCGATTTTCGCTGTTTTGAAGGTTGTGGCCTCATTATTCCACCGAAATGGTTGAAATTTGATAGTTAGTGTTTGTTGGAGGTATAAAACTTTTCATCTGAAATTTGTCGGTACAGATCCCCGTATTCACGTAGCCCTCATTCAACGGTACCTACAGATTTTCGGTATTTTAAGGGTTGTGACTCCATTATCGTATTTCCGCTGGGGTATAAACAATTATAAGAGGACCATAACATCCCTTGTAAAAAATCAGACAATATAGGTTCTGAAGAGTCTTTACCGAAGACGAAACATGCATGTCACATAGTGGTGTGTGTGTGGGTTCGAATCGTCGGCTTTCCTTTTTCACTTGCATAATAGATCATAAAGCTCGATTAAAAAATTAAAAGATTAATCTTAAAAAATGATCTTCGCCTAAAAAAAAGGCAAAAATTCTCAAATAAATAAAATCAGCTGAGCCAGGCTGGGGTTTGAACCCACGTCCTTGAAAAACACAGGAAAAAAGTGTTGTCACGGCGTGTTAGCGTTCAGAGCCAAACTCATAACTTTCAAAGGCAGCGCTAAGCGTTTGTCATGAAAGCACAACTAAATGGGAAAATCCTCATTGTTGTTGTAAAATACAAAACAAAAATGCATTTGAAAGAAGAAAAGTTCGAGGACATCGAAGCCGCTCCACATCCGATATGTCTGAAGAGTCTTTACCGAAGACGAAACATGCATGTCACATAGTGGTGGGTGTGTGGGTTCGAATCGTCGGCTTTCCTTTTTCACTTGCATAATAGATCATAAAGCTCGATTAAAAAATTAATCTTAAAAAATGATCTTCGCCTAAAAAAAGGCAAAAATTCTCAAATAAATATAGGTTCACGTTTTGCCAGGCGCCATTTTAAACTTTCTTTGGATATTTTGACAGTTTTTAGCCTAGACTTACTCAGGACAGTTTGTCGCACGACCATGTTAATTGTTGCTTACAGTGACTTGAAAAAATCGCTTTGCAAAAGAATGGAATTTACTTGTGAACATTTTCGTCCAAGAATTTTTCACAACTTGCGACGTGGTAATCACCGCAAGAGTATATCGATCAAATTAAATCTTTGTATGTCGATAAAGGACTCTGAAAAGCTGGTTTAATAAATTCAAGCGTGATCGGCACCCGCCAAAAAACGAAGGTCGTGAGGTTTGCCAAAAATCGGTCGTTGTGCCAGAAAAAATATGCCGTACATGAACGGATAATTCGAGATCGCCATGTTAAATACCGTGAGATAGAGGCATCCTTGGGCATTTCTTCCACCAACTAACATTTGATATTGCATAAACACCTGGCCACAGAAATGGATTTTTGGCGTTAGATCCAACCAAGTTTGACAATCGCTCAAAAACAGACTCATGTGAATTGGTCCAAAGAAATTAAGCATAAAATCGATCGCGGTGCTTCAAACGACGTTTATAAGATCGTCACATACGACGAATCTATGATCTATGCTTAGAATCCTGAAACAAAGCAGGAATCGGCCAATTGGGTCTTCGAAAGCGAGCCAAATCAAACTAAAGTTGTTCATGTAGGTAGCACTTCGAAGCAAAATGTTGCCTGTTTCTTCAGGAAAACTGACCGTGTGGCGACTATACGGCTTGAGAAATATAGGACGGTTATTTCTGAGTGGTACACTACATTTTGTTTGCCTGAAGTCTCCTGAGAAGTTCGAAAATCGAACAACACAAATCATTCTGCATCATGACAATGTGGGCTCTCACACATCGATTCAAAACAGCGCCTGTTTGACCGGACAAAACGTGGAATTGATGGGTCATCCTTCGTACTGCCCTGACTGGGGTTCGAATGGCTTCACTTGATTCCAGCTAGAGGTGGGCGCGTGTCGTGCCGTAAGTAGTGCGTGTTCGTGCCTTCTTGAAAAACGCCGTGTTTGTGCGTGTCGTGCCGAAATACATTTTTGGCCGTGCGTGATCGTGTTTTTCTGTTCCACACGGTTTTGCACGACACGACTAAACACGATCTGCACTATGTGACACGATCGTGCTAAATTTTTCGTCCCCTTTAGAAGTCGTGCAAGAGACCATACCAAACAAGAAAAACGAACTAAAATATAAAACCGACCAAAATATTCCTATTGCTTCGTTTTTGTACGCGTATTCTGATACTTATTGCCGTTTTGTTATGGAGAGGCCATATGAGTGAAAAAAGATGATGTTTGTTTGCCATTTGTTTTGTCCATGAGAGAAGCAAAAACTACTTTTAAAGTTTTCATTGCTAGAACCTCTATTTGGTTTCATAAAATATTCAAAGAGTGTTCCGAACACTTAAGCTATGCACATATTTGCCCTTTGGTCTAAAAAACTTTTGAAAGTCTGCTCAATTGATATCATTGACCCTCATTTCATGAAAGCTAATACTAAACAATCAATGCTTAAACGGTTTTTAACCAACAATGACACATCTTATAGGGACGTTTTTATTTCCGCCGTTTAAGGAGATGCATTTGTTATTAACTAATGTAAAAGCAATGTTACTTGATATACAAAGTGTGAACATAGAGTTTTCTAATGATGAGCAGGAAATTACACGAACTTTCAGAGTTTTTGGATCAAAATGGCAAAAAGACGAACAATTAAAAAGTCTCCAATTGATACAGAAAATGATACATATTGTCGAGTGCCGTAACTAGCCAGACTGATGTTTTAAACTTTTGGAAACAGTCTAATCTAAAATATTTAAAACAATTAGTCGAAGGTCACACTAGGATTGTTTCATTGAAATTTTTAGGTATTTATAGATCGAGTTCCCCACTACAGCAAATTTATGATATTACTCTAGTATGGAACTCGACCTTGATTTCAAGAAATTGTTTCGATGAAACCCGCTAGTGTGAAATTTTTGGTTATACCCGTCAGCTCAGAAAGACGCTCTAGACTTTTGAGTTCTAACTTGGACAAAATAATATTTTTAAATAAGAATAGAAATAATAGAAGTGCATATGAATATTTTTTGATCAAATAAATGTACACCTATATCGATATCTCTTTTTTGTAATTTCGTGCGTGTTCGTGAATATGCATACATTTTTTGGTCCGTGTTCGTGCATGTTCGTGCATCTCTAATTCCAGCACATCAAGAAAAAAGAAAGAAAACCCTGTTTTGGAGGTGTCTCAATCGGAGTGGAAAAAGTACTGCGCCAATAGGTTTGAGCGCACGAGAAAGTGTATAAATCATGCTGGAGACTACTAAAGAACCCAATAAAATCGTTTTTGATGGTAAATATTCGCGTTTTCATTGTTAGGCCAGATAATTATCCTTCAGCCTTCGTATAGCCTCCATATAAGGACACCACCAAATTTACGTTTTTTTAGGATTTTCCTCACAATTTCTACCAAATTGTTTCTTAATAATTTTTATTTTTATTTTTGTCTTTTTTAGGCGAAGATCATTTTATAGTGATATTTGAATTAATTCGGGTTGAGCTGTTATGACCCATGAGGTGCATTGAGGAATTAGGAGTTCACCGAAGTCCCTCACATTCAACCATGCTTCGTTCACCCACTCAAATAACCTTCTAATATGCCTGATGATCGGACTTGGACTAATTTTTCAATGTCAATTCGAAAGAGAGAAAAACCCCATTTTTGCCGCCAAGTGTTCATGCAATTTCAAATTTTAGTTGGTAGAATAAATGCCCAAGGATGCCTCTATCCGTTCTTGCATTTTCCGTTCACACACGGATGAATTTTTTCTGGCACAACGGCCGTTTTTAGACTACCCTCACGAACTTCATTTTTTGGCGAGGGTCGGCCACGATTAAATTCATTAATCCAGTTTTTCATAGTGCTATAGGATGGTCCTTTATCGACATACAAAGATTTAATTTGAGCAATGCACTCTTGCAGTGATTATCCACGTCGAATGTTGTGAAAAATTTTCGGACGAAAATGTTCACAAATGAATTTCATTTGTCTGCAAAGTGATTTTTTCAAGTTATTGTTAACAACTCAACACATGGTCGGATGTGAAACTGTCCTGAGTATGCTTGGGCTAAAAACTGTCAAACTTTCAAAAAAAAAAAAAAAAAAATGTCAAATGACGCCTAGGGCAGAAGGTTTTAGTGACCCTCGTATCTCGAGGATTTTTCCATTTGTCAAATTTACGAACCGAGATTGCTGTAATTTGGTATTGCGTGCGTCAGAGGTTTCGTGATGATCTATGTTTTGGAAAGAACAACCATGACGCCCCAAAGCGTCACGACCGGGGTTAAAACCAAGTCATTCGGAATACAAAATTATTGATGAGAATTTATAGTAAACATTTCAATTTGATGAAATTTGACTTATGGTATAGATTTGTAGTTTTGTCCATGTGAAGGTTCAAACCCGATAATTGTTGGAAATATGAATGTTTGTCCTTATTTTACTAAAATTAATAACTGTTATTATGCTCCAATATTTTCATATTTAAAGTAATTTATCGTTCTAAAATACATTTTTACAGTTGCTTTGGATGTAATAAACGTGGATTTATGTTTGCTTAGAAGTAAATAGTGACAATATGGTGTTTACATGTACCCAAGTCTGTAGTACGTAGTACATAGACTTTGTGAACCAAATTTGAAAATTAGTGGAGTGGGAAAAATTGTATAAAAGTGTATATCGATGTTATTTGCTGTTTGAGTTGTGAAAAGTGAGTACTTCAAACGTATAAAGGTGCCAACTGCAGAGGTTTGCAGACGAACATGTTATTTCTCTTTTTCAGTGACCACCTCATTATGGAGTTACTCCCTTTTTATATAAATGTTTTGTGGTGTCCACTAAAGCTCCAAAACGAATGGACCGACCATCATATATTTTGGTGGGCTTTTGGATGGGAGACTTTTAAAGATATAAATTTAAAAAAAAAATGGTGAACAGCCAAAGTCAACATTAGACTTTTTACAATGCCGTTTTTGACCACTAATCGGCCAAAAAAAGTTTTAGAGAAAAGTTCTCAATTTTGACGACAAGACTTCGATGTATTAAATAAACCCACAAAAATATGAAGACTGAACACCAAATTTCAGACATTTTGGGTGGATATTGGGGACACAACCTTCAAAATACCGCAAGTCGGTAGGTACGGTTACATGAGGGCTATATGAAGGCGAGGACCTACACTGACAGATTTCAGGTGGAGAGTTATATACCCACAACGAAGACTAAATACCAATTTTCAGCTATTTCAGTGTAATAATGAGGCTAAGACCTTCAAAATACCGAAAATCGGGAGGTACCGTCCTTTAGGCTGTATGAAGGCGTGGACATATACAGACAAATTTCAAGGGGAAATTTTATACCCCCAACGAAAAATAAATACCAAATTTCATCAATTTCGGTGTGATAATGAGACTAAAATTTTGAAAATACAAAAAATCGGGGGGTACCATTATATGGGGCCTATATCAAAACGTGGACTTACATCTACAATTCTCTGTTGGAATGTTTCATACCTCTGCCGAAGGCTAAACACCAAATTTCAATCATTTCGGTTGGTTATTGTGACTAAAACTTTCAATATACCGAAAATCGGGAGGTACGCTTCTATGGGGGCTATATCAAAACGTGAACCGAACATCCCAGTTTTTTGTCATCGAGATTGTAAGTCAACAATAAGTACTCCTTCTATTTTTGGCCACAGTTAATATGAACTCAGGACCCAGTGCGCCCCAAGCGACCTCCTTTAAAGGGTTATGCTACATTTTCCGTCTGAAATGGAATTACAAAAATGGTTACAAAAGCTCCACGAGAAAACTGTCAATATAAAATGTATTTTCCAAGGAATTAACCTTAAAATAAACGAAATGATATTAATTGTTCCTATTTACTTCAATACAGCTCGTGGTGGAGGGTATAAAAAGTTCGTCCCGGCAGAACTTAATGTCGTTCTTACTTGTTGCAGTTTCTTTTTTCTCAAATAAATAATCAGCAGCAATATACTCTTTCTGTTAACCTGTGTAATAAGTTCTTAAACATTCATATGACCACCCCCTAATTCTTTTTGCATGGTGACCGAGACATTCATGTCGCATCTGAACCAAATAATGCCAACACACCGCAATATGTAATTTTACGTTATCGATAGTTTTACTGTTGTTTAACAAATATTGGTCAAAATCGTCACAGCAGGGGTGCTATGGTATTTGGTTTCATTTAGTTTCGTTTCGTTTGGGCCTCAAAGTAAAGCACAACCTCTAATACTGCTGCATTGCGTGCCATGTCTGGTCAGTTTATGAGAAGACTTGTGTTATTTTTGTTATCATTCTGTTCGCTTACAGACGAACTTGTGCTAAGTGTCATCATAATATTTTTTTTATTTATTTATTTTCCACTCATCCCGTCTACAGGTGTCTTTTGGCCAAAAGGCAGTTGTGTATTTGAGAATCGCCTTTAAATGCTTTTTTAATGCTACAGTGAAAATTAAGAACAAAATTAAATGTAAGTTACTATGTCACCAGTTATTAAGTTAAGTGGCCGTAGCGGAATTTTGGAAAAAATTAATACATGTGACCAAAATCATGAAAAATTCAAATGTTGTTACGTAAAGCTATTTTATGGGGTAGCGTTACGTAATGCTATTTTAAGGGGTTATGGCCACTTGTAAGAATGAGAAAAGCCATTTTCATGCACTTTTTATAAAAAATCTATTAAACCTTAAGAAGGTAACTTCTTTTTTTCTTTTTTTTTTGAAAAATCTTACATTCAAAAGCCCGCTTATAAAGCACTGTTTTTACTAAAGCAGTTTGCGGTACCCACTGTAGTTTGTAAAAGAATAAACCGATGAGCATATATTTTTGTGGGATCATTACGAACCTAACAATCTTGCCCATTATCGAAAAGGAATTAAAAAAATAAATTTTTAAAAATTTTGAACAGTTAAAATCAAAATTTTGATTTTAACAAAAACAAAACACCGTACAAAATTGATATTTTTTCTGACTCCGTCAGCAGATTTTTTTAAGACTCTCTCGGTTTAGCACATGATTTATGTGTACAATAGTCCCACAAAAACATATAAAGTGCCACTTCGAGGAAAAGACGTTTTTAGTTTCTATGCTACATACAAAACACAATAAATGTTTCCCTTCGAAAGCTCATATCTCGGTAAATTTTTGTCCGATGGACTGGAAATTTTGGCACATTTTCTATTCTATATTCTATATTTTATATGAAATAATGGTACAAAGTATATAAATTCAATAGAAAGAATTCATAATATTTAGTCCCAATTTACATTAGGCGAGTTTACTTGCGGCAAGTCTCAGTTTGTAGGAGAGACACGTAAGGTGTATGGAAGTGGAAAAAAAATGCTCGTACCGCAATTTTCAGGCAATTCCTTTTATATTTTTCGTTTTTGACATTATTTTCATTATTTGAAAAAAAATTGCAGAAACAGAATTGCCTGTATAAACACAAGAATGTAAATTGGGACTAAGTATACAATTTTAAATATTTACAGAGTAGGATATTTAGAATTGAAAATAGACAATATCGGGCCACGTTCGATAATGTCGCCATGTAAAATTTATTGAAGTATATTCAAGTTTTTAATCATACAGGTCCACGTTATGGTTTATTGCAGAATTTTACAACAACAAAGAATTGCCGTTGTCTTTGCTATAGCAAGATTTTCACTATTTCGATGATCTTAGCCTAATTTTTAAGAATATCGGCTGTCGTTGTCATTGATATGTTTCCAAATGAAAACATTAAGAAAAAATTAACAGTTTTGGAGATATGGTGCGAAATGTATACAAATTGTGGAATTTTTAGATATATTATACAATTTATTCTTTTTTCCTTTCTCCAAATATTTTATTTTGGCCCTTATCTACAAATTTGCTGCAAAGGTCAGAAGAAGATTTGCATTGGTTTCAGAGATATAGCCCGAGTTGTTTAAAAAGTCCATATTTAACAATGCACTATAGGTCAAACAGCCCATTTTACTGGCCAAAAGTCAGATTTCGCACTTTGTATTTTCACCTATTTTGTGTTACTTTCTTGTAAGAAACTCTTCGAATATAATAAAAATAAATTTTGTTTTTGTATGAGAAATTATACCGATACATGGCAGGCTGTCAAATATGTATTATCCAAATATCTTTAAAAACTTGTGAACGAAATATGTTTACTTGTATACGTTCAGGGTGAAACAAAATCACAATATTAGCATAAGTAACGATTTGATTAGAAAGTATTCGATATCTATTTATCAAAAATGCCCTCCTAACATTATTTATGTGTTAAAATACTTATAAAATGGGTGTTAAGTTTGAATTTTCGAAGAAAGTAGAACATTTAGAGGTTATGTACGCTTTTAAAGTCCCGGAAACATTCGGCAATGAAAGTGAAAATTGAAATTGGTTCATTAACTCGTGCCGAATGCAGATATTTTATGTGATTTTGCTCGACAAGAATTATACAACTTCTTTAAGGTTACCATATTTTCCATAATATTGATTTTATTTGAAGTCAGGGTTAAACCTCTTACCAAATAATGTTAGCCAAATTGGAGTCTACAGCATTCTGCTGTGTTCTAAAGTCAAATTATTTACAAATCTTTTATAAATATATACAGTTATAGTCAAAATATGTCACATCATATTGTGGGATTTTCAAGGTAATAATTTTAAGGCATATTCACATGAAAACGAAACACAACAAAAAAGCATCTAAACTTATCGGACGTCGATGCCTTCAATTCTGTAGACAAACAACAGACTTTCCAGTTTTTGTCCCCAAAGGGTTAAGGTACCAGTTGTGTATTTGGTCCATAAAGGGTTAATTTTTTGGCCCACGTTGTTCCATTTTTCTCCCTGAATCTAAAAACGCTATATTAACTTAAACCAAATACTTGTTTTAACTTTAAGACTTTTGGCCAAAATGGCCCGTTTGACCTATAGTGCAATGTTTAGATGGGGCCATAAAATCCAAGCTGTATCTGACTCAAATTATTTGCACAAGATTACATTAAAAATGTTGCACAGTGTTATTTACCGAAAGAGATAGATTCTGATACCAGGATTATTTTTACTTTTAATATTATGTTACAAAAGAAGTGTTATAATTTGTTTTCTTAATTGTACGGTTAGAAGTTTTTGGACTCGTTGACAAACACTTTGATGGACTTAGTTCTATATAGTTTTGACAAATAACAATCGATCCTTATTGAACCCCATTATTATTCACTAATAATTATTCACTAATAATTATTTGAGAGACACTCTAGTTGGCCACCGTAGTATTTAGAGCTTTGTCAGGAAGCATAAACTTGTCCACGAAAAGTAGGATATCGCTGTAAACAAGACTACAAAATGTCCAAAGAATCATCGAACAGTCTTTAAACTGCAGTTATGTTAGACTTGTATAAGAGACCTGAAGATGTTGTCCAAACATATTCTCTTGGACCTTGATGTACTTTTGGAAGTAATCTTGCGAGCCATATTAGGCTCGATTTTAGACCGAATCGGTTAGTCCCTTCGACCATTTTAGTGAACATTTTTGAACTTTTATGGAGGAGGTACCGATATGACTTAAATTTAATTTGGACAAAACATTACGAGATCCATAACTTGGACCGAGAGTTATCATGAGTTCCAACCTGCCAGACAAACAGAGATACAGACGGACGGACGGTGGTAAGTATTTCCATCTTGGCTGAAACGAATATCGTCCAAACATAAGTGAAGTCTTAAATCATTATTTTGATGAAATCTATACAATCCTAGTGTATATAATCTCGTAATCTAAAGTCTGAGGTTACAATTATACTTCGGTAATGATAAGATAAGTGTATTCATTATTTTCTCATACTGTTCAGCAGCAAATTTGTCTAAAACAGAATAACAAAATTATGGCGATGGCAGTAAAACAAATTTCTAATTGGCTTTCAATATGTAGTCCACGAAGGACAGACCCTTCATACATTTTATTCAATAGACTTTTTTATATATTTCCATTCCCATAATACTGAACTCGTTATTTTTGTTATAACCGGATGAGTTTTAAGCCTCGAGAGCTCTATGCAGTTCGAATAAATAATAGACATGGGGTATATTCATTAAGGAATTAGCTTTTGATAGTGGTATGATATGACATAAAGTAATTCAGATTTTATTGGAAGTTTCTCTCAAAAACACCTTACAAACAACAATTTTTAAAATATTTTCTTACAAAACTTGTTAATGATGTACATTTTCTGTTCAGAAACTTAAGAAAATATAAGTTTTAATTTGAAATCTTCAAATATACAAACATTTTTATGAGAAAAAATATAATAACTAGTTGCAGTAGCTTAAAAAATTTTGTTCGACCAAACCATTTCGGGGGGGGGGGGGTGGGGGGTCCGGACCCCCTCCCCCCTGCGTACGTCCCTGCCCTCCACCATAATATGGAGGGTATATTAAGTTTGGCATTCCGTTTGTAACTCATCGAAATAATCATTTGCGACCCCATAAAGTATATATCGCTCATTTACTCAAAGAGTGACATAACTCAAAAAATGCGTTTTCTATTTTTTCTACGACTTCTCCTTAATCTTGTGTCAAATTTTCATGCTGACATCTCTAAAACTCATTGAGTTACAGCTCATTTACTACGAGTTTCGTATTAAATTAATTTGAATTTATGTTTCAATAACGGCAACGGAATTTAGAAACAAAAGTCATATATTAACTAATGAGAATCGACCATGATAAGACTCTTACAATTGGGTATGTAGGTATAGCATGGTTGGTTAACCGCTTCTTTAACTATCATTACCCAACGAACACCTTCATTATATTAGCTTCTTTGGTTATTTCTTTATTTTCAGACTTTTCGTTAACCCCTTTTTTTGTTTCTTTTATTTTATCGCTATCGTAAATTTATCACAGAGCGAATTTGTGACAGGCTTTGACAAATTTCTAAAGGTCCTCAAAAGAAGTTTTGCCGCCTTTCATACACCATGGCTACGTACATACGAACATTCAGGCAACCGTGTAGACAAAATGTATGACCAAATGTGCTGCACTCTTTTTCCCTTATCCTGGTCGTGGATAGACTTGTTTAAGGGTCCGTTTATATTTTATGTTTGCTACGTTTATTGGCCACCTTACTACCGGTTTTTGTTTTCTGTTTTTTTTTTTTGGTTATTTGCTTCACATACCTGTGTAACCTTATACTTATTTAAAATTGTGCATAGTTGTTGGTGTGTTGTCCTTATGATGAAAAATTGGAATATAGCGGAATGACGCTCAAAGAGACTGACTTCAACGTAGCATACCTGATGTACTCCACGAGGAAGTCATAAATTCGTTTAGACTGCGCATATTACTTGATATTGCCTGATATATGTGTGTATGTTTACTTTGGTTCTTTTGCCATTGCTGGGACAGCGACTAGGCTCAACACCAGGAAATTATAAACAAGGCAACAACGTCACACCAACACGTGACCAAGGATGAGATTTTGGAAATAGAACTACAAAATAACATTTCACAGGATATTATTCATTATGTTAGTAGTAGCCAAGCAATGTTCGTTTTTATCACGAATACAAATAAGGATATTTCGGTTAGTTTCAATGACAAATGTTTTGAATGTTCTTATGTTCGATACCAAATACTATTTAATATTTTTAACTAGCAAAATAATGTGATGAGTATTCTGTTCTTTAATGGAAATATATTTGGAAGTTTGTCCATATTTACATTAGGCCATTTTCCTTGCGGCAATTGTCAGTTTGTCGGCGAGAGGGAGTGTTGAGACGTAAAGGATTACCATATGCCTCACCTCTCTCTCCTTCCTGACAATTGCCGCAAGGAAAATTGCCTAATATGGACTTTTAACAATCGAAACCTCCGGGCACGATGGAATGATGTACCACTTATATAGACTAATTATGTATTTCAAAAAATATATATATAGATAAAATATATACGCGACGAGATTTCTTAAAAACTAAAATTATGCTGCTTACATTTGTTGATGATCATTATGCTGTGGGTATGAGGGGGAATAACCAAAACTTTGAACATTTTTTCTTAAGTTTTTAACATTACCCAACTTATAGAGCATGAAGTAGAATCTTCCGACTTTTGTATTAGGTACATTATTGTTTTAATTATTGTGCAAAAAAAGCAAAATGAAAACGAAAAATTCCAATTTGCACCGTAATAAAAATAAATTACAAATTAATTTATTCATAAAACGTTACAAAATATATAAAACATAAATATGGATATATGATATATATGTATGTATGTTTAATAACAATATATAACAAAAAGAAAAACTCCATTAAGTTGCAGTTCGGTGATGATGTGCGCTAAGTAATGTAACATTGCAGCAGGGGTGCAAGAGCGTCACAGATAACTTATATGGTCTATTAACACGCTATGAAATTGTAATGAAGTTACAACATTAGTAGATACAACAACATAAGATCCACAGTGTAAATGCGCATTACAAACACATCATCACTACATAAAACCACAATGAAAAACATGTAGGTAGGCTCGAACCTAAAATATTACTCAGTCACCGCGGTGCAATGTTTAGCATGCCCGCTTCGCACACAGAAGTTCGAGGAATAAAGTCTCTGCCATGGGGTCGACAAGAAGGTCTTATTAGAATCGGATTGAATACTTTTTATTTGTATTCAATATAAACTGTAAATTGTTGGATATAAACTCGTGGAACTAATTAAGTTTTATTTTCTTGGAAAAATTAAAATTACAAGAAGTAAAAATCTTTAAGCTCAGCAGGGCCTAACTTTTTATAACCTCCACAATGAAATATTCTGAACTTATATGGAATAATATGTTTCTTTTCTGTTACGAAAGTAGCAATATTCACCTGAAATCTGCGGTTATGTGGGGGCTATACCACAACATAGGTTTATGTCCACAATTTCTGATGGAGACACTTTTTTACCACTTGGTATAGAAATTATAGATAAAACAGAAAAAGCCTGTGGCCATACCAGAACGTAGACTATTGTTGAATTTTTTTTGGAGAAGTTTTATGTCCACTGCACTGTGGTCGAACTTGTATGGGAAGAGCGGCCAAAAACACTTCCTGTGCTGATATCAATAAGAAATTTTCAGTAAAGGTTATTTTAGAAACATAAATGAAAAAACCAAAAAAGAAATTCAACATAGGTCCAACTTTAGTTATAGCCCACATAGAACGGTATCTGCCTTTTTGGGGGTCTTGACCACATCTTTCAATAAAATTAGCTAAATTTTGGCTATCGGTATTCCCTATTGTAAGAAAAAATTCTTGCAAAACATTTTTGAATTGGGTCCACGTTTTGATAGGGTCTCCATATAATTGTACCGACCGATTTTCGGTATTTTGAAGGTTTTATATAAATTATTAATTCGAAATGGCCGAAATGCCACTTAATCATTCCTGGAGGTAGGCTACCCCCAGAAAATGGTCGATTAATATAGGTCCACCCTTTGATGTTGTGCCCATAAATCGGTACCACCGAATATTCGGTATTTTTAGGGTTCTAGCCGTAATAATCAATCAAAATGGTTGAATTTTCCGAATTTTACATTGAGGACCACATTTTGACGTATCCTTCACATAACTCAACCAATGTCTCTTATATATATTAAAAAGCCATATAAAAAAAGACAAAAACACCCTGAAAGGTATCATTAGTATTTTGGAAACAGGATCCAAAGATGCGGAAAGACGCAGCTGATATTTTAAAAATAGAATATTTAGACTACTACTAATCTTTAAAAACATTTTAGGGGCAAAGAGGGGGAACATAACTATAACATTACTGAAATTAAATTATACTGAAGAAATGACATTACAAAAGTCCTTCAGTCAACACACTCATTCAATAATGAATCCAAAAAATTAAAAATGTAGCTAAAAACCTGAAAATACTGAAAATCGGGAGGTGCTGCTGTGACCTATGTTGACAATTTTTTATCGAAATGTTGTGTGACCATTCGAAATCTCAAATGGTTGGTAAATTTTGCTCAATATGTTTTGTGATCATTTGGAACCTCAAATGTCAAATTAAAGTTAGTTCTGCCAAAAAAAATCTTGTTTAAATTTTCAAAATACCGAAAATCCGGAGGTACCGTTATACAGACCTATGTTGACAATTTGTGGTGGATATGTTTTGTGGCCACTGGTAACCTCGAATGCCAAATTACAGGTAGTGCGGTCAACAAATTCAACTAAAATCCTGAAGATACCGAAAATCTGGATGAACCGGTATATGGCGCTAAACCAAAATACATATACCAAAACACAGACCTATTTGACAATTTTTGGTGGAGATCTTTTGTGTCGAATTACAGGTTGTTCGATCAAAAAATTTAGCTAAAGGCCTATACAAAAACATCGACCGATTTTCAAAATTTTTGGTGGAAAAATATGTTGACCACTTGGACCTCAAATGTCAAATTACAGGTACCTCGGTAAAAAAAATTAACTAAAATGCTTAAAATACCGTAAATTCCGAGGTATCGCTATATGGGGGTTATACCAGTACATAGATCTATGTTGGCAATTTTTGGCGAACATGTTTTGTGACCACTGGGACCCTCAAATGCCAAATTACAGTTAGGTCCGTCAAAAATTTTAGCTAAAATTGTCGACATACGGAAAATCTGGAGGTGCCGTTATATCGAGACTATTCCAAAACGTGGGCCAATATAGTCTATTGCATTTTCGAACTTGGCCTATGGCAATTCCGATGGAGAACAGACACTCGGGTGCAAAGCAATCTAGCTCAATTATTGTGAAAGCTAGAGTGATTACAACAGACGTAAACACGGACATGGCTAGATCGATTCGAATCCAAATTCGTCCGAAATATTGCAAAACTTCGGTTTGTTTTTTTTTTTTTAAATATATGTTTCATTTTTGTTTTCAATCAAACAAAAATTTATACAATAACAGGCGTTTGGTAGTATCGGCTTAGTGAAACCGGCTATTAATATATATCATACTATGGTGAGGAGTATAACAAATGTCGGCATAGGTAAGCAACCAAAAGAGTTACGAATTTAATATTTTGATTTTATTTGGGTTTTGATGTTTTCGCTTCCTTTTGGAAACCTTCTTTATGAGGTAGCTTCTGTCCAGGATGAGGGTGAAAATAGTTAGATTGAAGGTTGTTCCTATGCAAATGCATATATGATTAGGATGGTCGTAGAGAAAATCTGATTAGACAGAAACTCGTTTTATGACAAAATAAAACGAATTAGGACCAGAAATGTTTTCATATTTTGCATATCGTGAATTTTTTTGATATATTTTGACATATTTGCATAAAATAAGCATATGCAAAACCATATGCGAAAATATATACAAGGATTTGTGGTCTAAAAATCCCACCGAAATGGCTGAAATGTGGTATTAAGTCTTCGTGACGGGTATGAAATTTTATACCTGAAATTTCTCCGCCCCCATAACACGGTAGCTCCAGATTTCCGATATTTTAAAGGTTGTGGCCTCAACATCACACTTAAATGGCTGACATTTTGTATAAAATCTTCGTTGTGAGTATAAAACTTTCCACCTGCAATTTGTCAGTATATGTCCACGTCTTCATATTGCCCCAAGAGAACGGTACCTCCAGATTTTCGGTATTTTAAAAGTTGTAGCCTCAATATCCCACCGAAATGACTGAAATTGGGTATTAAGTCTTCCTTGGGGGTATAAAACTTTCCACCTGAAATTTCTCGGTATAGGTTCACGTTTTCATATAGCCCCCATAAAACGGTACCTCCGGATTTCTGGTATTTTGAAGGTTGTGCCTAAATATCCCTCCGAAATGGTTGAAATTTGGTATTAGGTCTTCCTTGGGGGTATAAAAATTTCCACTTGAAATTTGTCGGTATAGGTCCATGTCTTCATATAGTCCCCATAGAACGGTACCTCCGGATTTCTGGTATTTAGAACGTTGTGGCCTCAATATCCCTCCGAAATGGCTGAAGTTTGGTATTAAGTCTTCCTTTGGGGTAAACAACTTTCCACCTAAAATTTGTCGGTTTAGGTTTAGGCCTTCATATAGCCCCCATAGAACGATACCTCCCGATTTTCGGTATTTTGAAGGTTGAGGCTGTGGTTATACACTTCTCTATTTTATTGACTTGTCTGAAAAGAATTTTAAACAGAAAAATTTTACATACAAACATTTTTGTACCTATTATTGAAATATTTGTTGCATATGTCATATGTTTCGATTGCAATTTAATCAGAAGCCAAAAATATGCCCAATCCCAAAATTTGACATGAATCGGACCAAAAATAGGGGTTGCATAAAATTCCGCTGTCTAGTTATGAGTACGGTGGCAGCGCTAGTGTATCCGACTACAAATCAGAGTGTTGTGTGTTCAACGCTCACCGCCGGCCGGATACTTTTTGTTGAACAAACCATCGAATATTTGGTGGTGCTTATGTAAGCGGAATACCGAAAATCGGGAGGTACTTTTATATGGGGGCTGTACCAAAACGTGGACCTATGTTGAGAGTTTTTGGTGGTGATATTTTGTTTTAATTAGGAACCTCGACTGTCAAATTACAGGTAGGTCGGCCAAACAATGTAGCTACAATCCTCGAAATAACGGAACGGAATATGGGGGCTATACCAAGACATAGACCTATATTGACGGTTTTTGGTGGAGTTGTTTTGTGACCACTGGCAACCCAAGCGTGAAATTGCAAGTAGTTTGGTAAAAAAATGTACCTAAAATCCCCAAAATACCGAAAATTGGGAAGTACCGTTATATGGGGGCTATACAAAAACGTGGGCCGATATGGCCCATCTTCGAACTTACCTCCCTATGGAAAAAAGAAACTCGGTTTCAAAAATATAGCGCTCTAGCTCAATTATTGCGAATGCTAAAGTGATTACAACATACGGACAGACGGACATGGCTAGATCGTCTTAGAATTTTATACTGATCAAGTATATATCGTCGGTGTCATGCTTAAGTGTTCCATACGCAATTTTTGACTTTTTGAGATACACATGGTTTCTAGGGTTTTCCAGTATGCTCTTTCTGAATTTCTAGTCGGCTTTCTCCTATCTGCTCTAGTTTACGAGATATCCACACCTCGATGGGAAAGCATAAACTTTTTCTGTTATGAAATAAATATTTTATAAATTTACAAGTTTAAAAACACATTTCAAAAATCAGAATTTTAATTTTCGAATTAGGAGTACATATTTAAGCTATTGAGGCAAAGATGGAAATTTTTTTTGTCACTTTGTTCCATGTGATTTACAATATTTCACATTTGTGTCATAAGTGCGGATATGGAACAAATCGACAAAAATTCTTTTTTTAAGAAAAATCTCTATAACTTTTATATTCCAATACATATTCCTCTAAATTTTTGCAATTATGTTCTATATACTATTATTAATATTTCAAGTCAAAAATATAAATATTTGCTTTAGCCAGCTCCACGCAGTTGTGACGCAAAACATTAAAATGCGATTATCTCAAAACAGGCAAATGGCGTATGGAACACTTAAGCATGACACCGACGATATATACTTTATATGGTCGCAAATGATTAGTTCGATGTGTTACAAACAGAAAAACAAACTAAATATACCCTCCATACTATGGTGGAGGGTATAAAAATTCGTTGTTTTTCGAATTAAAAATACATAATTGTTTAAATTTAAATTTTGGAATATTAATTGAAATGGTTTATCGGTGAGTGGGTATCTTTAACTTGCTGTCCAATATATCGGAGAATTTTTTATTAATTGTTTATATTATTTTCAATTATTTCTCATTTAAATTTGTTATTTATTCCATTCGATTTCTTTTGCAGTTTTTAACATCGAGTCATCATGCAACAACTGGTCATCCAATTACACAATCTCCCCTAGCGGCTACAACATTAACAACAAATACTTCTTCAATTAGCCCTCCGCCGGCTGGAGGTGTAGCAGAAAATAGTATGGCGAGTAGTAATAGCGATAGTTCGGCGGGTACTTTAACACCCGATGCTGTATCACAGACCTCAGCTTTAGGTAGTATCAATACAGCCTCAACGGCAGCATGTAGTTCACTGGACAGTGCAGCACATCCGTATACACTTTCAGTAGTTACCGGTACAAGTCCAAGTGGTGCCGCCGGTACGATTGGTTTAAGTGTACTTGGTAGTGGAATAGCTAATGCTAATGAAGCTTGCTGTGATAATGGCCGACCTATGGTTACAGATCCAATGACTGGTCAAACAGTTTGTTCGTGTCAATATGATGCTGCTAGTAATTCAAGTCGACTATCAGCTTTAGGCTCCTATACTCGTCTCGCTTCGGGCACACCTGTAGCCGGTGTCGGAATGAGTGTATTCGGTTCAACATATCCATCGAATGATCAAAATCCCTATCCGAGTATTGCTGTGGAAACGGCAACACCATTCTATACCAGTTTGGTAAGTATTTGTTGTAGATTATTTGTTTTTTTTTTTTTAATTATGATGATTATTAAGCGGGGTACACACTAGAGCTGACAAACTATCGATGTTTTCAACAGTAGATATTTTCGATAATTCATTTAAAAAATCTATAGCTGTTGATCGATATGTCAATATGTCGTCACCATTAATTTGGAAATTAAAATGACGGAAATGTCTATGCTTTCGTGGATATTTTGCACAAGTACTTCACAAAAATATAATGGAGAGAAAAAAGGACACAAAAATACAATTTTCCGAAAAAATTGTACGTGAGACTACCTTCTTACTTTCTGACATCTATAAAACCGAAAAGCGACGTAACTTTTATTTATTTCAATATATTTTAAGTTAGGGGTTTTTAATCCGATAATATCGATAGACAAAACTATCTGTCGATATCGAATTTAAAAAACAAAATAATTGATACTATCGATAGTGTAATCGAGTACACACCGTCAGTTTTGACTGTCGATTTTTATACCCTCAGCCTTTAGGCTAAAGAGGGTATTTACACTTTGATACGACCAAAAATGTGCCTCATCGAAATAATGGTTTTAGACCCCAAGTATGTTTGTACAATATCCGTTTCAGACAATTTTGAGTTGATATAGCAATGTCCGTCCGTCTGTCTGTCTGTCTGTCTGTCCGTCTGTCTGTCTGGCTGGCTGGTGCGCACGATAACTCTCGAACGGATCAATCGATTCGGTTCAAATTTTGGGTATCGAAATGTTTTGTCCAGATTCGATTTAAGTTCGAAGATGGGCCATATAGGTCCACTCCTTCAGGTACCTCCCCCACAAATGTTCAAAAATTGTCTGAAAACTTGTGCGCACGATAACTCTTGTTGGGAATAAACGATTTGGTCCATACTTTGCACATCGTGTAATTTCTACCAAACTTAGATGAAGTTCCAATATGGACTCAATTGGTCCACTCCTTCGGGTACCTCCCACACAAAATTTCGGAAAAGTTCAGTTTAGGACCTGGTCTCGAATCGCTTTGATTTTTGTTTACTCAAGTTGTATTCGCTGTCCTGTATACGACGCTGTAAGTTTCATTAGGGGCAAGTCCATACTTCCACAGAAAATAGCCTGAAAGTTACAAAAAACCCTATGACACCGTGTGTAGTGGTTGGAGCGCATGATAACTCTCGAACGGACCTGCCGATTCGGTCCATAATTTGGCTTTCGTAATATTTTGTCCAAACTTAGTTCAAGTTCAAAGATGGATTATATCGGTCCACTCCTTCCGGTACCTCCCCCACAAAAGTTCGAAAATGTTCGGAAAATTTTTGCGTGCGATAAGTCTTGAAGGAAGTAACCGATTTGGTCCATACATTGCACATTATTAAATTTCTACCAGACTTAGATGAGGTTCCAATATGGACTCAATCGGTAAACTCCTTCGAGTACCTCCCACACAAAATTTCGGAAAAGTTCAGTTTAGGACCTGCTCTCGAATCGCCTTGGTTTTTGTTGTAACATTTTCAATTCACTATCCAATATACGAAGGTACAAGTTTCCTCAGGGGCAAGTCCATACTTCCTGAAAAAATAGCCTGAAAGTTGAAAAACAAACCCTATGACACCATGTTTATGGGTGGAAGCGCAAGATAATTCTCGAAAGAAATGCCGATTCCGGCCAAAATTTGGCCTTCGTAATATTGTTTCCAAACTTAGTTTAAGTTCGTAGATAAGAAATATCGGAATGGACCGATATGGCTTATCTACAGGTACCTACCCCACAAAAGTTCGAAAATATTCGGAAAAATTGTGCGCACGATAGCTCTTGATGGGAGTGACCGATTTGGTCCATACTTTACACATTCTCATAATATTTATCAGATATAGATCAGGATCGAATATGGAATATGGAGTGGACAAATATCTACTCTATCCGGTACCTCCCACACAAAATTTTGGATAAGTTCACTTTAAGACCTGCTATTAAATCACTTTGATTTTTGTTGAAGCAACTTACATTCGCTGCCTCAATTACGATGGTAAAAGTTGTTTCAGGGACAAGTCCATACTTCTTGAGAAAACAGTCCGAAGGGTGTAAAAACTCCCTATGGCACGCCCATGGTCTATGTCGGTCCATTCCTTTAAGTAAATTTTCCGCAAAATTTTTGAACTTTAATCCTAATCAACATTTTGGTCGGTTCATACGACCAAAATTTTGAAACCCCCTAAATACATAAGTTTCTTTTTGTGAAAAAAGTGTTTCAATTTGCACAGGCTGAGGGTATATCTCTGTCGGCAAGGCCGACTGATACTTTTTAACTTGTTTTAGAAATCTTCGGAAATATTGATAGGGGGACAACCACAAAACATTTTGTTTGAGAGCAATCGATATTTCCGAAATATCAACAGTCAAAAATGCTGGCGTGTATCCCGCTTTAGAATGGTGGCCTTTCAAATGTGTATGTAGATACCAAGTCAAACTGTATTTATACGCTCAGCATTATGCCGTTTTCACGTCTCCCCAAAATATTTTATTTAAGTTCTATTTAGGGCCCTAAATAGGTTACTTAAAACCGGTTCAAAAATCGGTTTTAATGTCGGAATATCCGGTTCAAAAATTGAAATAACCGGATCTATCCTCCAAGAAAATTTTTTATTAACGTGTTCGTCATTACAAGAGCTATTTGTAGTAAATATTTCAGAAGCACCCCAGATGTCTACATATGCTCTGTTCCAGAACCTGCAAGAAGCTACTATTTTTTACTACGATAACATTTTTTCCTTTATGTTATCGGAAAAAATTGTAAAAATTAGTAGATTCTTGCAGTACTGGAACAAACCAATAAGCAATAACCAATTGTTATGTCTACATACATACCTATACATAACAAATAACGAATATACAGAAAAACAAAACATAGTTTAATTCTGAACTAAGTCCGAATAAAATGACAATGAAAACGGGACAAAATCGATTAGTTGTCAAAGAGAACCGTACCTAAAATTTTCTGAGCAAAATTTTTGAAGAATATTTGGATGCTGAAAAATCTCATCTTGTGGTACTTTCACTACGGTTCAAGAAATAAAGGACGAAAAGGACATGAAAGGCATTGAGTTAGAAGAATGAAATGTTCTACAAAAGGATTTGCCAATCGATTTCACTGAAGACATGTCACCTCAAAACGAAGCTGCAACAACGCCAAACAGAGATATAGAGCTATTTTCCCAAGTATTATAGGGGAAATATCAAAAACTTCATCACGCGATATCTCAGAAACTTGACCTATGGGGAAAATTCCCTTTTGGGTTCTTAGTATACTCATCAAGAGCTTTCAGTATACTCATCAAGAGCCAGAGGAAAGAAACATATTCATTTTGGTATTTTCCGATCATTATACCCCCAGCCTTTAGGCTAGAAAGGGTATATGAGGAAAAGTCAAAATTTTTTAGTTTCCATGAAGCCAAAGTTTGCACTATTATAATACGCGAACTATTGTAGTTTACCAGTAACTATGACTATTGCTGGATTAATTTAGATGTTTTTGTACAAATCTCAAAAATTTAGCAAAAAAATTTAATTTACGTGGTAGTTACGACCGCGTAAAGGAAGAAATATAGGTAAAAACACGTTGAAGCTAAACAGGTTTTTTACGTTGTATTCGATTTCTGATTAAACCATTCAAATGACGGACATCTGTCCAAAGTAACAGTAGGAGAATACAAAATGAAGATTACACTTCTAATGTATCACTTTCCAAAATTTCCACTGCATCCACCTTTTATGGATGCTGACATTTTGAAGCCGGATTTCAGGTGTTTTTTGTATTTTTTATGTAACTGGGACGCGCATTCGGATATTTCGAAAAACCAATTATAAGATTAAAGAACTCGCGATTTCGCATAATCTGATATGTATATTGAGTATGTAGCCCAGACAGCAGCAGAGTAATCTACTGCCAAAGGCCAAAATTTAGTGCGATATTTTTTCTAAAAAAAAACTATTTTTGGGGTACAGTATTTACAATATCGTTTTGAGTGTGTTGCTACCCCGCGATATTTTAGTTTTTCGACGATCCGGATCATATAAATCACAGATCGTAAAAATCCATCTACTAGAACGGCGGAAATGGCTACTGCAAAAATTGAAAAATTTGCGAAAAATGTTTTTGAAAATATCGCGGGTTAAATAGCGTTTTCTGTGGATCGTTACCTTTTCAATAAAGAAACTGACACTTCACTCGAGTTTTTGCGAAAACAGTGGTTTAAAAAATTTAGTGCCATGGGAGCTTTATCCGATTTATCCCAAAAATAGTGTGTGATGCTACATCCACGGTTTTTGATGGATTTTATCGAAATAGGTTTAGATCGATGTATTTTTTCATGGATGATAGTGAAATCGGATGCGCATAAAAAGTGTATGCACTTTGTGCAAAATATAAGCGTTATACAGTTTGTTGCACACTAAACTGCAGATGATGCTACATCTTAGCGGCCAAAGTGAATCCTAGCAAATGTGTACAAATTAAAAGAGAAGAATTCGCTGTTTTGTTAAACCGCATGCGCATCAAGTGATTTTGAGGATTTCCCGATTTACACGCATTTCAAAAAGAACATTACTCGATACGGTTTTATTTCAAGAGTATACCCCATTAAAAGGAACCCAACATTTATTTGAACGATACCCATATCTTCCGCTAGATGTTAGTGTGTATTCGAGAAGTGATTAGAATAAAAAATTCGATTTTTTGCGAGAAATTTCTCTAAAATAGAAGAATAACTCCGACAAATTTTTCCTACATTTTTTCAACTAACTCACAAAATAAATTTTAATAAATATTTTCTCTAACAAAAATTTTATAAATTTCCTCAATATATTTTTTGTTTTTTGCTATAATATGCAAACCATTAAACGGATTTGTATAGTTTTGGTTTCATTTGAATCATCGCGATGTTAAAATTACGTACATATTTTTTAAAATATTTTTAGGGTGCGTAAACAGCTTGAATTTTATGAAAACAAGTTGCAAAGTACCAATTTTTTAACTATTTCTCAATTTCCGCGAAAACTTAAAACTTTTTCACTAATGTTATGTGGCCTCAGTAATCATATATTACGTAGGGAGCCCCAAATTAAGAGACTTTCTCAATATAATGATTAGTGTCTTTTAAAGATTTTTTTCTTTTTATCAGAATTGAAACCGCCATAACTTTTGCGCGCAACAACCAAAATTAGTATCTCGAACAGATTTAAGAATGGGATTTTTTTCCCAATCTATGCACCAAAAATCTTTCATGTAGCTTAAAAAATTTTTTTTAATTTTTTTCTTATGGAAAACTAAAAAATTTTGTCTTTTCTTCATATACACTTTCAAACGGGCAAAATGTGCCTCATCGAAATAATGGTTTCAGACCCCAAGTATGTTTGGACGAAATGTGTTTCAGACAACTTGGAGTTGATTTAGCAATGTCCGTCCGTCTGTCTGTCTGTCCGTCTGTCTGGCTGGCTGGTGCGCACGATAACTCTCGAAGGAATGTACCGATTCGGTTCAAATTTTGGCTTTCGTAATATTTTGCCCAAACTTAGTTTAAGTTCGAAGATGGGCTATATCGGTCCACTCCTTCCGGTACCTCCCACACAAAAGTTTGAAAATGTTCGGAAAATTTGTGCGCACGATAACTTTTGAAGGAAGTAACCGATTTGGTCCATACTTTGTCCATCGTGAAAGCTGTACCAGACTTAAATGAGGTTTCAATATGGACTCAATCGGTCCACTTCTTCGGGTACCTCCCACACAAAATTTCGGAAAAGTTCAGTTTAGGGCCATCTCTCGAATCGCTTTGATTTTTGTTTTACCAACTTGTATTCACTGCCCCCCATACGACGGTACAAGTTTCATTAGCGGCAAGTCCATACTTTCTGAGAAAATAGCATGAAAGTTACAAAAAAACCCCTATGACCGTGTGAGGTGGATGGAGCGCAAGATAACTCTAGAACGGATCTGCCGATTCGGTCCAAAATTTGGTCTTAGTAATATTTTGACCAAACATAGTTTATGTTCCAAGATAAGCCATATCGGTCCACTCATTCAGGTACCTCCCCCACAAAATTTCATAAATGTTCGAAAAAATTGTTCGTACGGTAACTTTTGAAGGGTTTGGCCGAATTGGTCCATACCTTACACATCCTAATATATCTACCAGATATAGATCAGGTTTGAATATGGACTATATTTGTCCACTCTATCCGGTACCTCCCACACAAAATTTCGGATAAGTTCACTTTAACACCCGATATCGAATCACTTCGATTTTTGTTGAAGCAACTTGCATTCGCTGCCTCAATTACGATGGTAAAAGTTTTTTTAGGGGCAAGTCCATACTTCTTGAGCAAACAGCCCAAAGAGTGTAAAAACCCCCTATGGCACTATATGTTGTGGCTGGAGATCCACTTCCATAACGGTCAATGTCGATCCATTCCTTTTAGATCCTTAATCCTAATCAACATTTTTGTATAAATACATACGTTTTTGGGAAAAAATTGTTTTAATATACACATGCTGAGGGTATATCTCTGTCGGCCAAGCCGACTGATACTTTTTTACTTGTTTTAGGAATTAAAATAGGCATAAAAAGGTTTGTGGGTAAAATGGGCAATACAACCAAACAGGTCGCATGCTAACCGAAGTTGATCGTTAGATAAGCTTGTACATCATTTTTTTGTAATTAAAGCTTGTGTTCCGAAAACTTCGGATTTGAATCTCGCAAGTAATCCACAACAAACCTGTTAGGGCGTCCTATTCCTTATTATGCCAGTATCAACAGGGCAGTCGCCCATACTGTAGATGATCGGGAACACGATTCACTATGTCGCGAGTTCATATAAACGGTGACCAAAAATACGTGGAATTTTGGCACAAGTAAGTATTGTGGGCTGACAATGTCGAGGGCAAAATATTGGGAAGGTCGGTCCACATTTTGGTATAGCCCAAATATAACGGTACCTCCCAATTTTCCATATTTTTCATATATTTCCTTAAACATATTTTTGGTCAAAAACTGTCCATTTTTTTGTTAAAAATCGATGAATTTCGACATAAAAAAAGTTTACGCACAAATCGATTTAATTTTTTTTTTTTTTTGAAAAATGTATGAACTGAAAAAAAATTCTCAAAAACTATTTCCTTTTGCACTAGTGAATAAATTTAGGCCTACTAATAACTAAAATAACGTTTATTCCATTTAAATATTGAAGGTCATTCACAAACCACTTTGAAAAAATTTTGAATTTTGTTGTTACAGTGTTTTATTTAACTTGCTTTGGTCCGTTTAGTTCAAATCTGGTAACTCATTTTTAACACAGTGGCAGTTGACCAATCGAACTGAAACTTTGCACACTTTTCATATTTAGATGACAATACATGAATATGAAATTAAAACAAAGATTGGTGCATATCACAGTGTTTTAACGGTGTTTTATTTAAATTGCATTTCAAATCTGGTAACTCAATTTTGACACAGTTGCAGTTGACCAATCAGACTAAAACTTTGCACACTTTTCAGATTTGGATGACAATACATGAATATGAAATCAAAACCAATATTGGTCCACTTTTACCATTTTTACAGTGTTTTATTTAAATTGCATTTCAAATCTGGTAACCCAATTTTGACATAGTTGCACAGTTTTCAGATTTGGATGACAATACATGAATATGGGCCCAATTTTTCCTACAGCCCCCATATAACGGTACCACCCGATTTCAGGTATTTTGAGGATTTTATCTTAATTTTTGCCCGAGTTAGCTGTAATTTGGCATTTCCAATGATACAGATATTTCCCCACCAAAAATTGTGAACATAGGTCCAGGTTTTGGTATAGCCCCCTTATAGCGATACTACCCGATTTCAAGTATTATGAGGATTTTATCTTTATTTTGAGGCCGAAATGGCAGTAACTTGGCATTTGGAGTCCCCAATGGTACAGAAACTTCTCCACCAAGAATTGTTGACATAGGTCCAGGTTTTGGAATAGCCCCCATATAGTGGTACCATCCGATTTGAAGTGTTTTAAGGAATTTATCTTCATTTTTAGCCAGAATTGCTGTAACTTGGTATTTGGAGTCCCCAATGGTACAGAAACTTCCCCACCAAAAATTATGGACATAGCCTTTATATAACGGGATAGCCTTTATATAACGGTACTACACCATTTCAGGCATTTTAAAGTTTTTATCTAAATGTTCGGCCTAAATTGACTAAAATTTTGTTCTCAGTGGTCAAAAAAATGTATTCACTAAAAAGTTAAAAATAAAATATTATTTTAAAAAATTAAGTTTCAGTTGAGTAATGTACTTAAAACTAGGAAATAATTTGTCGCTTAGCCTCAATAAATATATTCTTTCTCATGATGGAATCTCTCAAATAAAACGCTTGCCGTTTAATTTTCCCACCAATGCATATTTAAATAAAATATTGAAACTTAATTTTTTTAAATTATATTTTATTTTTGATAAAAAATTATATCTTTGATAAAAGCGTTTACGATATTTTTATGATTCTCAGAATTAGAGAATATTGATGAAAATGACTTTAAAAAATTGCCCATAATTCTAATCACTTTAAACTTTAAAATCATTTTGTGCGTGAGGTTTTTTACCGATTCACCTTAAAATTAAGATTTTATGTAATATTATGCAGAAACTTATCACTCATATGATACAGAGATATGAGGTTGTAAAAAAGTCATAACCTGTTAACGGTTTTTTAATTGATATTTTTAAAGTTCCCTCGTTTAAAAAACAAGATTATTAGCTACTTAATGAGCCCAAATATATGATGAGTTGTCCATTCGTTTTCGAGCTTTAGTCAACACCACAAAACGCTTTGTTAAAAAAAGGGGGTAACCCCTTAATGTGGTGGTCACTGGAAAAGATAAATAACATGTGTCTGCAAATCTCCTCAGCTGGCACCTTTATACATTTGAAGTACTCACTATTGACAACTCAAACAGCTAATAATATCGATATACACGATGTGTTCGTTGTTTGGTTGTAGATGTTCAGGAATATAATGTGTTTGGCGTTGGCCTGTACTTGTTCGGAAACACGATATGTTCAACTGTAGATATTTGGGAACACGATAGGTCCGGCTGTAGTTGTTAGTTGTTAATGGGTTCGACTGCAAATGTTCGGGAATACAATAGGCTCGGCTGTAGGCGTTGCGTTCGACCTTCGGGAACACGATGGCTTCGGCGTTCGGCCGTAGATGTTCGGGAACACGATGGGATGGGCATTCGGGAACACAAGGTATTCAGTGGTAGGCGTTTGGGTCTTACTCTAGTGCTACGGTCTAGTTTCTATCATGCGCTATTAATTTTTAATGTCCTGAATGTCCTGTGGAACTGCTGACCCGGAGACCATGTTTATGTATCTGACAAAACAAATTTCAAACACTATGTACCGAGGTGTAAGTTGCCGGATTTAGAACATCTTTTTGTCCAAACACTTGCAGCAGTAGAAATCTCACCAACAGCATCCATAATTTAGTGACCTGGGATATGAAGTAAATGATAATTAGTTTTTGTATGCACTAACAATGATTGTTGCAGAGTTACAATGGAATGCAATTCTCCCTTGCATTACATTGTATTTCACTGCAGGTGGGTAGTTATGATGTATTGTATGTTGCTAATTGAATGGTTGGTCCCGTATGGAGGAGAACTAGAAAAGTTTGCGGCCTAGGCAACACAAACTGTTTCCAGTTTGACATTTCTTTGCCTAAACATACTCAGGACAGTTTGAGATACGATCATGTGTTGTGTTGTTTACGGTGAGTTGATTGGGACCCCTCCAAAACTCGGTTTTTGAACGCGTCAACAGCATCTTCTGGCGACGAAAATCGTTGACGTTGATGTTCAGGAATGAAATGTTCTTCATCCATGAACAACTTGCGTAGGATTTGGCTGGCCTTCGAAGACTCAAAGGTCGATTGCTGTTTTGTTTTGGACACATACACATAGATCCACGATTCGTCGTTTCTTTGCCCCAATCCAATTTAGCCTTTTTTTTTTTTTGATCGATTGTCCTGCATCTAGCGAGAAAACCTCATTTTGCGGTCAGGTGTTCATGCATTATCAAATGTTAGTTGGTGGAAGAAATGCCAAAGCATGCCTCTATCTCACGGTATATAACATGGCGGCCTAGGCAACACATCTTGCATTATCCGCTCACGCACGGCACGACGGTAGTTTTTTTGACAACCCTCACGACCTTCGTCTTTGGTAGGTGTTGGCCACTATTAAATTCACCAGTTTTCATATTGTTCACCAGTTTTTATATAAGATTGTCATTCCGTTTGTAACTCATCGAAATAATCATTTGCGACCCTTTAAAGTACATATATATTCTTGATCAGCGTAAAATTCTAAGTCGATTTAGCGATGTCCGCCCGTATGTTGTAATCACGCCCGTATGTTGTAATCTTCCGAACGAGTTGAGGTACAAGGCGGAAATTTTGTACACATGTGTTTTTGGTCTGAACTTAGATCAAGCTTGATGATGGGCTATATCAGTCCACGTTTTGGTATAGCCCCATATAATGGTATCGCCCGATTTCAGTTAACAAAATTATCTATAATTTGACGTTTAGGTTTCCCAGTGACCAAACTTCTCCAAAAAATTATGAACATAGGCCCACATTTTCTTATAGCTCCCATATAACGCTACCGTCCCATTCCCAGTATTTTTGCGTTTTTAGCTACATATTCTGGCCGAATTAGCTACAATTTAGCATTAAGGGTTCTTAGTGACAAGAAACTTCTCCACAAAAAATTAAGGTCATAGATACCGACCGATTTCAGCCATTTTGACGTTTTTAACTAAATTTTCAGACCGAATTAGCTATAATTTGACATTACGGTTCCCAGTGACGAAGATAGTTCTCCACCAGAAACTATGGACATAGGTCCACCTTTTCTTGTAGCCCCCATATAACGGTATGTTGACGGTTTTAGCTACATTTTCTGGCCGAATGAGCTATAATTTGGCATTTAGAGTTTCTAGTGGTCAAGTAACTTCTCCACCTAAAATTGTGGGCATAGGTACATTCGCAACAGAAAGAAAACTAGTAATTCCATATTAGCTCAGAGTATTTCATAATGGAGGCTACAAAAAATTAGGCCTGGCCGATCTTAACTCTTTTTGACTTGTTCATTATCGCCATACAAAGATTCAAATTGATCGAAGCACTCTTGCCGTGATTATCCACGTTGAAAGTTGTGAGAAATGATCGAACGAATATGTTCATAAGTAAATGCCATTTTTTTTTTTTGAAAAGTGAGTTTTTCAAGTCACTGTACACGGTGCGCCTTAACTAATTTTAAATGGAATGGAAGTTTTTGCAGTTTCTGAAACTACAATGCTCATAGATGAGAAATATCAAGAAACAAAAAAAAAATCGCCGGAGATATTTTCAAATAAATCGCGATTTAAGTTCAAATTTTTAGGGGTTCTTTAGGTTTTCACGATTTTGCTTGGAAACCGCGAGTCCTTTGTAAATGGACTAAAAAAATGTTGTAGCTGTGAAAATTCTCCACAAGATTGACCTTTATGATATTTTCGTAGGTTTTACCGTTTTTGAGATATAGAAGTTCAAATTGAGACAATGCACTGACTGTATCGCCTCCTTATAAAACAATATCATGCCTCTTACACATGGGAAGATTTCGCGGATTCTGAAACAGCAATGTTCATAGATAAGAAAAATAAAAAAACAGAAAAAATCGCCGGAGGGATTTTTAAATAATTCGCGAAAAAATTCACAATTTTAGGGTTTTTTTAGGTTTTCATGATTTTGCTTGGAAACCGCAAGTCGTATCGAAATGAGTCTAAAGAAAATTTTGTAGCTGTGAAAATTCTCTACAAGACTGAGCTTTAGGTTTTTTTTCGTAGGTTTTACCATTTTAATTTGGGAAATTGCAGTAATGACATTGTTTTATAAGGAGGCGATACAGTCATTACATTGTCTCAATTTGAGCTTCTATATCTCAAAAACGGTAAAACCTACGAAAATATCATAGAGGCCAATCTTGTGGAGAATTTTCACAGCCACAACATTTTCTTTAGACCAATTTACATAGGACTCGCGTTTCTAAGCAAAATCGTGAAAACCTAAAGAACCCTTAAATAGCGATTTATTTGAAAATCCATCCGGCGATTTTTTTTAATTTCTTGTTATTTCTCATCTATGAGCATTGTAGTTTCAGAATCTGCAAAAACTTCCCAGGTGTAAGCACCTTCCATTTACACTTGGTTAAGGCACAACGTGTGTAATGATCGAATATCAAACTGTCCTGAGAACGTACGAACATTAACTGCCAAAATTTCGTGATGATCCGATCAAATTGCGACATGTAGCGTGGCTACCTACGGCAATCTACTTTTCAACATTGTAAAGATAGAATTTTCTACTTTCACAGTCAGGCTTTGGATGGTCTTCAACCAAAGCTGTGATATTCGTTATTATAATTAAAATCGCAGAAAAGTTGGGTTTCATTAGCGACTATTGCGATATATTCGTTGTTGAGATGTATAACTGGCTATTGCGATATCCCCTTTATTTGACCACCTACGCCAACCTACTTTGCATCATTGTAAAGATGATATTTTCTACTTTCATCGTCAGGGTTTGCTTTTGGGAAGTCCATAACCGAAGCTGTGATATTTGTCATTATAATTAAAATCACAAAAATGAAAAGTTTAGTTTCATTAGCGACCATTGGGATATATTCGTTGTTTAACACATACGACAACCTTCTTTGCATCGTTAGAAAGATGATAAGTTTGTTACCCATTCCGACTCCTAAATATTATCCGACCATCACCAAAATCAATAGAATTCTTCCTTCCGGGACGCCATCAACACCCAAAATTTGGTAACGATCCGATCAAAATTGCGACCTGTAGCGTGATTACAAAACTTAGATGGACAGACGGACTAACGGAGGGACGGACACACATAGCCAGATCGACTCAGCTCGTCGAGACATTAATTCTGGTATTTTTCAGCCAGCCTCATTACTTTGGCGAATGTTTCACGCTGGATGCCAAATTTCCCGAGAGTTGGGTTAAATATAATCTAATTTGCAATAATGTCATTACGTAAATCGGCTGTAATAATTTTAATTTCATGGTAAGGCATCGGTGACATTCTTTTTTGGTACTAACCGTAGTCACGTTACAATCATTTTAATAAGAATTTATGTATATGAATTAAGCTTTCGAATTTAAATAACACTTTGTTACTCTATCCACTTTAATCCTTTTAGGGAGTTTACAGGTTATGGACTTTTTCACTCTCGTTATTACATTTATGGGATTTCTATTTTTTCCACTAGAACTGTTTGTTCAGCTTAGTTGGTTAAATCTGTTAAATCGCAATAAGTTTTCCTTTCAAGAAATTCATGGGTATGAAATTGAGTTTGTAATTCTGTGGTTTCTATTTCATTGTTACGATTTTCGAAAACAATTTTTGGTTAAGTCTGCACTATGCACTTTGTTTTATATGTATACGAGGCCATATTGATAAAGTGGGTGAAACTCTAATTCGAACGATCCAAAGACTATCCACAACTTCGTGTGAGACGCCTCGGATTTTAAAGAGTCTTTGTGTTGTCTTCATTTTGTTTTAATTTGTTTTGTTTTATTGCAATTTGTTGTAGAATTAAGTCTGCAACTCTCATATTTGCTGTAACTACTTTTGTGGTATTTAATGTCATGCCAAAAACCAATTGTTGTTATTGTTTCTATTAGTGTTGCTAATGTTGTTACTGTCGTTGTTGTTGATGATGACGACGCTGTTGTTTGTTCCTTTTGTATGTCATTCTTTGAGAATGCGGTTGGCATGCATTTTCACAGTAGACTGTCATTTCATTTTGTTAGTTCTTTTATTTATTTTTTCTTTTAATGGTGTAATACAGTCACATATAGTCATGTACATATGTTTACATACAAACACTTCTAGGCAATAGGATTAACTTATATCGCTAAAAAGAAGAAGGGCGACACTTACTCACTAAGATTTGTAAAATCCCCTAAAAATAGGGAATCACATTGGCCGTAAATATCCCAGCAAAATGTTCGATGACAAAGATGCCATTCAATCATGGGTGCAAGTGATCTGACATGGCATCATTTTAGCATCTTCATCGATGAATTTGATATGAGCGTGGACCCCAAGAGATGCTATTCATTTTTGGATCCAAAGCACGTCATTTACACCAATGCTTTGACATGTCATTTTCACCAATGCTATGGCAAGCCGTTTTCACCAACCCTTTGCAATGACATTATCATTACGACGAGAGTTTTAACAACGATGATTGTGATTTCGAGTCTCCGACAACACCAAGCCTATTGTAAATAATTAATCTTATACATTTAGAAACAATTTTGTAAATAAAAACACAAAATTCATCTCTATTGGATCGATGAAATGGGTTCAAATGCTGATGAAAAGATCGGATCTTTCACTACTTCCTTTGCATTTGTTCAAATGCTAATGAAAAGATCGGATCTTTCACGACTTCGTTTGAACCAATGCAAAAGATGCCATGAAATCAAGTCATCGCATGGAACCCCTTCCCTCAAATTCAGTGGGGTATTGAGGCTACATCCTTCAGAGTACTGAAAATCGGGGCTATATGAAGGCGTGAGCCTATCCCGACAAATTTCAGGTGGGAAGTTTTATCGTGAGATACCGTTCTATGGGGGCTATATGAAGACGTGGACTTATACCGACAGATTTCAGGTGGAAAGTTTTATACCTTCAGCCATTTCGGTAGGATAATGAGGCTAAAACAGTAAAAATACAAAAAATCGGGAGGTATCGTTTAGCTGAACTGTTTCTGAAATTACACCCAAAACGTCTTACACAGCAATCAAACCCACCTATTGATACAGAAAAACTTAAAACTCTGGACACGAGTAACGCCTTCAAAAGTAAAATTAGAAATATCGAAATTAACGACGATGACAGCAACGATATTGATACCATATGGAGCTGCCTAAGAAAGAGAATACAAGAAATATGCAAAAATGTTCTAGGTTATAAATCCAAGTCGAAGAAAGAGTGGATATCGTCGGAAACGTGGAAGGTAATAGAAGAAAGACGACTAGTCAACGTAAGGAGTATGGCACAAAATAACCCAGAATGCAAAACCGAGCTAAATAGGAAATATAAGGAGTTAACAAATACAATAAAGAGATATGTCAAGCAAGACAAACAGAATTATTTCAATGGTATGAGCAGTGCAGCGCAGCTGGCAGCAAACAAAGGCGATACGAAACAAGTTTTCAAAATAATCAAGCAAATGACCGGGAGTCAGGAAATGACTTCAACACCAATCGAAAATGAAAGGAATGAGCAAAGCACGGATAAATCGGAACAACTGAATATATGGAAGAGGTATTTTGAGAGGACATTAAACGTTATTCATGAGCATAATGATCCTAACGACGGAGACGTGTTAGAAAGTGAATTTACAGATACAGATATTGACGTAAACCCTCCTACTTATGCGGAAATAATTGAGGCAATCTCGAAACTGAAAGCAGGCAAGGCAGCTGGATTTGATGGTATCCCAGCAGAATGTTTTAAATGTGATCCAGTGACCTTTAGCAAACTTTTGGAGCCAGTATTTAAACGAGTGTGGATAGAAGAGAACATACCTACGGAGTGGAAAGAATCCGTCATTATAAAAATTCCCAAAAAGGGCGACAGGAAGAAATGTAGCAACTGGAGGGGTATATCTCTAATGCCAACGGTCATGAAAATATTCAACAACATAATCGTCAGCAGAATATCAGAACAACTAGACAATCAACTCAGCTCTTCACAGGCTGGTTTCAGGCCAAACAAGTCATGCATAGACCATATAAACTCCATGAGAATTATCATTGAACAATCAGCGGAATTTAATGCTCCTTTATACCTAGTGTTTATAGACTTTGAAAAAGCATTTGATGCTCTGAGACGGGACTATGTTTGGAAAGCATTGCGATCACGAGGTATACCAAATAAAATTATATGTATACTAAAAAACTCCTATGATGGTGCAAGTAATCGAGTACTTCACAACGGAAGTCTTAGTGATGCCTTTATATCGATAAGTGGTGTAAAGCAAGGATGTGGGCTGTCACCATTATTATTTATAACAGTTTTAGATGTTATTCTACAACGAGCGAATCAAGAGAATTATGGGATTAGTTGGTATCTACATAATAAACTAGGTGAAATGGCTTACGCAGACGACATAGTCCTTGTAACAAACAATCGTTCCGACATGCAAAACAAATTGAATAATATTGTCCAAGAGGCTGAGAAAGCAGGATTAAAGATAAACATTAAAAAAACAAAAACTATGAGGATAAACTCATCAGTCAACACACCTATTTATATATACAATGAGGCCATAGAGGACATCGACAAATTTGAATACCTTGGCAGTATGCTCACAAAGGATGGAGGTACAACAATGGATGTGAAAAACAGAATACGAAAGGCGCGTATATCTTTTGCCGCCCTGAATCGCATATGGAGAGCAAGAAGCCTAACTCTAAATACCAAGATAAATATATTTAATTCATGCGTCAAGTCAGTGTTGTTATATGGCTGCGAAACCTGGCATGTCACCAAATCGATCACTATGAGCATGCAAACTTTTACGAACAGATGTTTGCGACGCATTCTTGGTATACGGTGGCCCAACACAATCTCAAATAATAATTTATTACACGTTACCCACCAAAAACGTATAGATAAAGAAATCCTCCAAAGAAAATATGGTTGGATTGGACACACGTTAAGGAAGCCAAGAACTGAAATAGCTCATGCAGCGTTGGAATGGAATCCCCAAGGATCGCGCAAGAGGGGTGGGCCTAAAACGACGTGGAGACGCACTGTCCAGATTGAGACGACCAAATCGTTTAGCGAGTTACGATCGATGGCGAGAAACAGAGAAACGTGGAAAACTTTTGTAAAATCTATTTGTGAATAGACTAAGTTCCTAAATATAAATTTAAGAACATGTCAATAAATAAATAAATAAATCGTTCTGTGGGGGCTACATGAAGACGAGGACCTTTGCCGACAAATTTGGGTGGAAACTTTCATACCCCCAACGACATATACATAAGTATTAAATTCCAGCCATTTCGGTAGGATAATGAGACTAAAACCTTAAAAATACCAAATATCGGAAGGTACCGTTCTATTGGGGCTATTTAAAGACGTGGACCTATACCGACAAATTTAGAGGGAAAAGCTGAATACCCCCAATGAAGACTAAATACCAAATTTCAGCCATTTCGATGGATTATTGTGGCCACAACCATCAAAATACCGAAAATCGGGAAGTACCGTTCTGTGGGGGCTATATTAAGGCGCATCGACAAATTTCTGGGAAAAAGTTTTATACATCCAACGAAGACTAAATACCAAATTTCAGCCATTCCGGAGGAATATTGAAGCCACAACCTTCAAAATACCGAAATTCGGGAGGTACCGTTCTATGGAGGCTATACGAAAGCATGCACCTATACCGAAAAATTTCTGGGGGAAAGTTTTATACCCTAACGAAGTCTAAGTATCAAATGTCAATCATTTCGGTGTGATAATGAGGATAAAACCCTCAAAATACCGAAAATCGGGAGGTACCGTTCTATGGAGCCTATATCAAAACGTGGTCCGATATGCTATTTTGCAATACCAAACATCATAGGGGTAATAGAAACCTCTATACCAAATTACACAGCTCTATCTTAAAAATTGCGAGCTGTATCTTGATTTAAACAGACGGACGGACATTTCCATTTCGACTTAGAATTTTATCCCGACCAAGAATATATATATATATATACTTTATAGGGTCTCCGATGAATATTTCGATGTGTTACAAACGTAATGACAAATTTAATTATACCCTTCATATTATGATGGAGGGTGAAAAACTGTCTATATAGATGAACGTTTTGGTATAGCACCAATTTTCGAAATATTTATAGATGTTTTTGGCATTTAGCGTTCGAAGCGGCCAAAATTATCCATAAAAAATTATGGACCTCAGGAATTTTTCAGTTTTTATCCACGGTTTCGGCTCAAATTGAATGTAATTTTCCATGGACTATCCAAGCGAAAGAAGTCCATGAAAGCGGCTATGTCCACACTTACCAGCCCAGCGATACCTGATCGGACACATCGGACAGGAATACAGATATACCTCATTTCGCTGAGAACAGTGAGATCCATTTTGAAAAGTTTAAACATCTGCATGAACGCTGGAACTCTCGTGCCATTCTAGCTCTTCTTGTGTTTATTCTGATACTTGAATTCCGGTAGAAGTTTCGTTAAATCTGTTCATTTTTTTCTTACTCATGACCTGATCATTGGTACAGCAGTTGAGCTTTTTACCATACGCATTTAGCAAATTTTTAGAGAAATAATCCATTAGTAGTTTTCTCTTGTGAACCTATTACGACAATTCTGTGCAACAGCAAAATTTTGACCCATAATGAAATTTTCTGGTGGAAAGTTTTGAAGCCCCATAAAAGACTTAATCATTTCATTTTCGTAAGATAATGTGGCTGAAACCTTCAAAATACCAAAAATCAGGAGGTATACTTGTAGGGGGCTATATCAAAACGTGGACCTGTACTGATTAACTTCTGGGGGAAAATTTCAGCTATTTTGTCATAATAAGGCTTAAACCTTCAAAATACAGAATATCGTGAGACTCCGTTCTATGGCGTTTATATCAAAACGTGGACCGATATAGCCCATTTTCAACACCAAACATCTTAGGGGTAATAGAAACTTACCTACCAAATTAACAAGCTCTATCTGAAATATTGCGAGCTATATCTTGATTTCAACAGAGAGACGGACGTACATGGTAGTCCATATTTACATTAGGCAATTTAAAAAAAAAAAAAAAAAAAAAAGTTCGAAAATATTCGCTAAAATGGACCGATTTGGTCCAAACTTTGGATTAAATTCGAAGATGGTGCTTATAGATCTACACCTTCCGGTTCCTCCCCCACAAAAGTTCGGAAATATTCGCTAGAATGGTGCTTAAACTCCACTCCTTCCAGTACCTCCCCCAGAAAATTTCGAAAATATTCGCAAAAATGGTTAGCGCAATATCTCATAAACGTAGAAAATGATTTGGTCCAAACATTGGATCTCGAAATACTTGGTCCAAACTTAGTTTATGTTCAAAGTGGGCCCTATCGGTCCATTCCTTAGGGTACCACCCACACAAATGATCAACATTTCTTTTTAGGTTTTCATTTAGGAATTACTCACGGTGCAAGAAAGAAGGTGATAAAATAAAATAACAACATTTTGCTGGGTATTTACTTACTTATGTCACCCGATACAGAATATTTGTCACATAATTCGACGAAAAAAAACTCCACTACCTCCGATTTCGTGCTTTTTATATGAAGATGAAGATGCTAAAAAGATGACATGCCAGATCACTTGCACCCATGATTGAATGACATCTTTGGCATCGAAAATTTTGCTGCGTATTTACTTACTTATGTCACCCGATACAGAATATTTGTCACATAATTCTCCACTACCTCCGATTTCGTGCTTTTTATACCCTCAGCATTTATGCTAACGAGGGTATATACACTTTCATACGGGCAAAATGTGCCGCATCGAAGTAATGGTTTTAGACCCCAAGTATGTTTGGACGAAATGTGTTTCAGACAATTTAGCAATGTCCATCTGTCTGTGTGGCTGGCTGGTGCGCACGATAACTCTCGAACGGATGAAGCGATTTGGTCCAAAATTTGGCTTTCGCAATATTTTGTCCAAACTTAGTTTAAGTTCGAATATGGGTTATATCGGTCCACTCCTTCCGGTACCTCACCTACAAAAGTTAGAAAATGTTCAGAAAATTTTTGCGCACGATAACTCTTGAAGGTAGTAAACGATTTTGCACATCGTGAAATTTCTACCAAACTTAGATGATGTTCCAATATGGACTCAATCGGTCACGCCTTCGGGTACCTCCCACACAAAATTTCGGAAAAGATCGTTTTGATTTTTGTTGTAGCATCTTGTATTCACGGCCCCCATACGGCGATACAAGTTTCATCAGGGGCAAAACCCTACTTCCTGAGAAAATGGCCTGAAAGCGTCAAAAAAACCCCTATGACACCGTGTGCAGTGGTTGGAGCGCAAGTTAACTCTCGAACGGATCTGCCGATTCGATCCAAAATTTGGCCTCCATAATATTTTGTCCAAACTTAGTTTAAGTTCGAAGATAAGCCATATCGGTTCACTCCTTCAGGTACCTCTCCCACAAAAGTTCAAAAATGTTCGGAAAAATTGTGCGGACGATAACTCTTGAAGGGAAGGACCGATTTGGTCCATACTTTACGCATCCTAATATATCTACCAGATATAGATCAGATTTGAATATGGACTATATGTGCCTACTACCCACGGGTACCTCCCACACAAAATTTCAGATAAGTTCACTTTGAGACCTGCTCTCGAATCACTTTGATTTTTGTTGAAGCAACTTGCATTCACTCACCCCCTTTACGATGGTACAAGTTTTTTCAGGGGCAAGTAAATACATTCTGAGAAAATAGCCCGAAAGTTTTAGAAATCTCTATGGCACCATGTGCAGTGGCTGGATCGCACTATAGCACTCGAACTGGTCAACCGATTTGGTCGGTAATTTGGCCTTCGACATATTTAACGGTGTGACTAATTTGGTCCAAACTTTGGATCTTCTAATATCTTGTCCAAATTTAGTTTAACTTCTTAAAATGACCCATATTGGTCCTCTACTTAAGGTACCTTCCCTGCAAAAGTTCAACTTTTTTGTCCTTTGGAAATGTATACCGATGCTATTCGTTGTGGTCCTCTTTACAGCGATATTATGTTTTCCGTGGACAAGTTCATGCTTCCTGGCATACTGGTCCAAATATTATACGATGACCCACTGAAATGTCTAGTGGGTGCAATATCTATCGAAAAGATATGACTCCCAAAATAAGATCCACTTTCATAATGGACTATGTTGGTCCATACCTTAAAGTACCTCCTCCGCACAACTTTTTAACGTTAATCCTTTAATTTTTGTCTGTAAGTAATGTTCAATTCGGAAAAGACCCTGAATATATTCGATCTGTCTGTAGATGAAAGTTTCAATTCACATAGGCTGAGGGTATATCTCTGTCGGTAAAGCCGACTGACACTTTTTTACTTGTTTCTTTCCAATTTTGAATATTATACTTTTTCAATATACATACATGTGTATGTTTTTGGCTATTTGTAAGTGCTTTCCAGCTCTGCGTGAAATAAACTGATTTAATTCATACTCCTTTTCAGTGGGGACATCATTTTTTAGTATAACGACAGGACCTAGATAGTATCAATATATATCTGGTACTGCTCAAATTTTGTACGACATAAATCGGAAGCTGATTTTTAGAAGATATTTTTTCTTACGGTTTAAAACAATGCATATATGCCACAACCTCACTTCCAATGAAAATACCTCCGAGCTCTTGATTTTTCAAATAACCCACCAATTTTGTGGATTTTGAACTATTTTCCTCAAAACTGTGGAAACCAATTTCGGCGTTATCATCTTCGCCCTCAATCGGAATCGGGCCGAAACCACTACTAATATTTACAAACTCTAAACTAAACTCTGTCCTTTTAACAATTTTTTCGCTGTTAATTTCCTAAAAAAGACGCTTGAAAACAAATGAAAATCGATTTGATTGTGAATACAAAATTTCTATACAATTTTTAAAAATTGAAAAAACAGAGGAGTAGAATGAAAACAGAGGAAAAGAATGAAAAAAGTGTCACGGTATACTCCAAAGGCGAAGCTCGATATAAATGTGTGGAAAAAATGACTTTCTTCAAAAAATATTTTTGCAAATTTTTCGCAGATTTTCGCGATATTTTTAGGTTTTATCCTTTTCTGCCATGAGACCATTCCGAATTGGTGGGAATTGTCAAAATCAGTTCAGCCGTTCTTAACTAACATCATTTTGTTATATTTAGATAAAATGACATACATACATGTATGTAATAATACGACGATAAAATAATAAGAAACCAACGGTTATGTCATTTCGGTTATGCCGTGTGCCCCTGTACCTTGTTTTCAGTTAGCAGATATTTGCTTATAGTGACTTGCAAAATGGTCAAAAGTTCTGAAAAATAAAAACTTTAAAACCTTTTCGAATAACTTTATAATTAAGATTTTATGTAATCTTATGTAGAAACTCATCACGCTGTGATACAGGGATATGAGGTTGTAAAAAAGTCATAACCCTAGTGTTGATTTTCCTGTTTATAACAACATCAAGGCAATAAATGCAGAAATCGGTGAGAAATAACGAAAACAACAGGTGTCAACTAAATAATTGCAAAACGAATAACTTTTAAACCGGTGATGTAATCTATTGACGCGTCATAATGTGTTGCCATTAGTAGCGGAAAACGATAATGACCGGTAAACGATTTTCGGAAAATTTGATACATTTGGCCTACTCCAAATATAAAAATGGTAAATCCGCCAGAGAATCGCTGAAATCATCTCTCTTATGTTGAGGACGGTGTACAACAACATATACCGCACCGATAGACAATAGGGTTATGACTTTTTTACAACCTCATATTCCTGTATCATAGCGTGATGAGTTTTGCCGTAAGATTACATAAAATCATAATTATAAGGTGATTCGGTGAAAAAACCTCACGCACAAAATGATTTTAAAATTTGAATTTATCAAAATTATGGACAATTTTTTAAAGTCACTGTAAGCAGATATTCTATTGAAAATAACCTTTAGAGTCACATGAGATAATTAAGCTGACATAACATTTATTTCTCACTAATTTTCTTCAATTCTGAGAATCGTAAAAATGTCGTAAACGCTTTTATTTAAAGATATAATTTTTTAACAAAAAAACAAAAAAATTAAATTTTTTTCAAAGTGGTTTGTGCTTGACCTTTTTTAATATTTGAATGAAATAAACATTTTTATAGTTATTAGTAGGCTTATATTTATTCATTCGTGCAACAAAAAATAATTTTTAAACATTTTTTTTTTCATTTCATACATTTTTTCAAAAAATTATATTTTTTAAATCGATTTGTGCGTGAACTTTTTTTATATTTCAATGGAATAAACGATAGCGTAGTGATTATTAGGCAAAAGTTCATTCATCCCTGCTACAGGAAATCATTTTTGAGAAAAAATGTCAAAAAGTCATAACCTTAATAGACAAGGAAGGCCTAAACTGAAGGCGTCACCTTGCAGACCAAAAGTGGTGTACCCACGAATCGAAAGAAGAATAACGAACGATATACCCCAAAACAGTCTCAGAAAATTGGATTTTCTAAGTGAAAACGATTCTGGATTAAGTGTGCCACTAGTAAAGGTCAAAAAGTGATACATAACATAAAGTATTCATCACGACATTGCTCTTCCAGCAAAATATAGAGAAGCGGTTCAGATTTGCTACAGAGAACATTTCACGTCCCCTGGTGTACTGGGATGACGTTATATGTTCTGATGAGACGAAAATTATGTTATACTGTCACGATGGGCCCCAAAAAGTATTGGGAAAACCTTTCAAAACCCTGGAAAGCAAAAATATTATACATACCACCGTAAAGTTCGTGAGTTATGGTATATGGTTTTATATCAAGCAGAGGCGTTGGTAACATCCGGATTTTGGAGGAAACAATGGCAAAGGGGTTTTTTTTGGATGTTTTTAAAAATGATTTCACCAATAGCGTCAAGAAATTTTGGTTTGTTGACCCTGAAAATTCAAACAAATTGCAATATAAATACTACCAAGGCAACGACCCTATACGTAAACCTGTTTGTATTTAGGACTTGGTTCATATACAATTGCGTCAAAGTTATCGACATCCCAGCCGAAAGTCCAGATATTTACCTCATCAAGAATTTGTGGGTCCACCTGACGAAAAAAAGTCCGCAAAAGGTCCCCCATTAATAGGACCGACTTAGTAAAATTCATTAAAGAATGAAAAAATACCATTGGAATATGGCATTCCGAAATTAATTTATTCAATTCCCAGACGTAGTGCGTTTTGCAAAAATTTAGTTGACAGTACAAGATATGAGTTTTCTTCCTTTTTATTAGTTTTTGGAAAATATTTAGTGGAATTTGGCTAATTTTTTATTTTATTAATGAATATGTGTAAGAATTAAACTTTTAACAAATATATTAATCATGTTGTTTTATTTCAAATTTTGTAATAATTTTGGTTTTGCAATAATTTAGTTGACTAACTGTATTTAATTCGACGTATGGTACAAAGTTCTTGCAACAGACTACCTTACTAAGTAATTTTGCTTCTTGGTTGCCAAATTTTACATTAAAATCCAACGTTACATTTCACCCACCTTCCTACGATGTACATGGTGAAATTATAAGGTGGCATAAAACGCCAGCGTCGTAGTTTCAATCTGTTATTTTTTGTTATTGTGAATTACGGTTATTACTTCTTGACATTTTTTCTCAAAAATGATTTCCTGTAGTGAGAATGATTTCCTGTCTATTAATGCCTAAAATAACATTAATTTCATTTTATTATAAAACAAGTAAGAAAGGTCTATAGTCGGACGGAGCCGACCATGGGATACCCTATACCACTATCCCTGGACAATCATAGATGTATAATACTTATGACCAAAACCAAAAAGTTATCTAGAATGACAAAGACATTTTTGTAGCAGGGAAGGAACATTTAGTTCACACAAACTTATGTAGTACTACTACTTACTACATAAGTGTGTTTCATTATTTTCCGTTGTTTAACCGCTACGTTATTGAAATTTTTACCAATTTTCAAACAAAAGTTTCAGTCTATTTAACCCGCTAAGTATTATCTGATCTTCACGTTGGTTTGCACGCTTCTTCTTCATCATAAACTCAAACTTTGTTTAAAATTTTGCGGGTTATTATTTTGACCTACAGAGCAGCTACAAAATTGGGTAAAATTTTGTTTTTGGTCTATTTCATTCCCTGGACATTTCACGATCATCACCAAAAACTAATCATTTCTATTCTGGTACGAACCCACCCTTCATACAAATTTCTTTACAATCGGTCGGACGGACACACATCGCTAAATCGCTTTATCTCACCTAGATATGAATTTTGGCATACCAAATGAGGGGTCTAGGACGAATATTTAGCGGTGCTACATGAATTTTTGGAGAGGCAATTTGTAGCATGGGATAAAAATGTGGTTCTCTATACAGAATCCATTATATATTAGGCAGTAGGCCCGTTATCTAGCAAACACTTTATTGCAATTTACATCAGAGGAAAGGTCAGTAGGTTTTTTTCATATGTAGGCTACATTGCCGATATATGTCCTCAAGGAATAAAAATATCGACCAAAAATAAAAATTTTATATTTTTCATACAAAGGTAATAGTCCATTTCACCCGCTAAATAATATCAGATCATCATTCAGAATTGTAGGCATCTTCTTCGACCTATTCTCTTACCCGGTGCAAAATTTTGTGACTATTGAGGTATAATTGGGACCTCTAGCGAGTTTATGATTACACTACAAACAAATAACTGAATATATTAGGCTGTAACTCTGTTATCTGATCATGCACACCAACATAATTGGCATAAATTGAAAGGTCAAGAGTTCCACTTCCAAGTACAGCTTACTTGTCCGGAATGTCACTTCAGAAATTAAGATATAAGCTGTATATTACAAATTTTCACACAAAAGTTGTGGTCCATTTAACCCTCTAAAATTTAAACGATCGCAATTTCAAATTGCAAGCTTCTCCTTTGTGATATATTCATACCTTATTTAAAATTTCTCGTTGATCGGACTATTTGCGACCTACAGAGCCGCTAGAAAATTGGAAAAATATTATGTTTTTGGTCCATTTCACCCGCTAAATATTTCACCATCACCACCAATACGAATAGGGATATATTCTGGCCTGAACCCGACCTCCATACAAAATTTCGTGACGATCGGTCCATAATTGCGGCCTGGAGCATGTTTACAATTTATAATGGACGGACGGACACACATCTCAAAATCGCTTTATCTCGTCGAAATATGAAGATTGGTATACCACATTGGGGGTCTCCGACGAATATTTCGCGGTGTTACATGAATTTTTACCAAAACAAACTCTCTCTAATACTCTTTTCCACATTGTGGTATAGGGTATAAAAAAGGTTCCGCACAAACCACTTGAAGTTTTTTTTTTTTTTTTTTTTTTTGTGAAAAAATTATATAAAATGAAAAAAAAATCTCAAAAAATTATTATTCCCTGTTGCACGAATGGAATGACTAAAATAACTTTTATTTCTTTTAAATTTAAAAAAAAGTCCGGCACAAACCGCTTTTAATGTTTATGATACGCATATGAAATAAAGTTATATATAATATAAAATTATATGTATGTTATAATACGACGATAAAGTAGTGAGAAACAAAAGGTTATGTCATTTTGGTTATGTCGTGTACCCCTATACCTTGTTTTCAGTTAAATATCTGCTAACAATGACTTCAAAAAATTGTCAAAAGTTGTGAAAAATAAAAATTTAAAAGCTTTTTGTGCGGAAGCTTTTTTCATTTAATTAAGATTTTATGTAATCTTACGTAAAAACTGATCAAAATATTATACAGGGATACGAGGTTGTACAAAACTCAAAACCCTATTGTCAATAAGTTGTATGAAAACGTAAACAAACATGTTGACATCTTGAAGAATTTTCGGCCAAAATTGAGTTCTTGTTACGCTAATTACGTGACCTGCTAAATAGATCTTGCCTTCTTATAGGACTACGTAAACGATTAATCAATGCGTTTTGATACTGAATTAGCGAATGCCAATCACTCAGTCAGGTGTTACGATAAATATGCCAGACTAAACAGCAACATGATATTTAGTGTCAACAACAAGCATTCAAATGAATGACCATTTTTTTTCGAAAAGTGTAACAACAGAATGAATGTTCGTTCATTCATAGTAACGACAATAACGATTACTCTATGCGTTGTCGTCAACATCGTCTGTCTATTCTAGCAGTTTAGCAATGCTGTTGGCATTGTAGCCGATATCGTTTTAGCCATGATGGTGCTTCCTCCATTTTTGTAGTTGCTGTTTGCGGCTGCTGTTGCTGCTGCTGATACTTCTGCTGATGTGGCTGTTGATGTTATTAGCTACTTAATTCAATTTGTTGGCATTGTTGTTTGTGTTGTTGTGAAGACTGATGTGTGCTCATGTTATGACAACAATTATTGTAAATGTCACAAATTGCTATTGTAATTAACAGTTGTTGCTGCTATTGTTGTTGCAATTTCATTTTGCGATACCAAACCAGACAAATGACGTCTATCAGTGGCTGGCTGTTATTGTTGTTTGTTTCTTTTTTGTTTTCATTTGTCACGGTTACAATTTCTGCGCTGCCGTCATGTTATGGTTATCATTGCGGTATTCAGAGTCAAAAGAAATTTAAAACCTTATTGAATTTTACAAATAATGCTCATCGTTATTTTTTTATGAGTATTACTATTGTTGTGAAGTACTTACATACTTACAATAGATAGATGTAAGCATAAATGCATTTTGGTAGGCTACATCAGGTCTGAATTAATTCGTGCCTTGATCGCATTTGAAGCTTTGAAAGAAGTTCAATTTAATAAAATTTTCAAAAAGGAAACGTAGGATAACAAATTACTTCGGGTGGCAGGCCCGTGTTAAAACGATGGGTTAGTAGGTTGATTTGTAAGTAGTTACGGCTACCAGAAAGTAGTAAATAAACCCGTTACTTGTTAGTGGGAGGTTTTGCTGGGTACACGAAGGAAAAAAGGCCTCTCTAACATACATATGTCAACAGACCCAAACATAACACATATTTGGGTCCTGCAAACAAATATATGTTTGGGCGCAAACAAATATTTGTTTGGATGAAAAGAAATATATGTTTGGGTGCAAAAAAATAAATGTTTTTGTAGATGAAATATAGGGTGTTTTTTTAAGCCCGATAGAACTTGAAATTGTAAAAAATAACACAAAAAATTAAATTGTAATCAAATTTTTTTTTATTCGAAAGATCAATACGTGACATTAACATTTGAAAATGATTTCGGGCATATGGGCACCGCGGCTGTTCTTGACGAAGTGCATTCTGGACGTCCAATTTTTGGCCACTTTTTCGAGCACTGCTGGCCGTATGTCGCGAATAACACGAACAATGCTGGCCTCCAAGGCATCAATTGTTGCTGGTTTATCAGCATAAACCAGTGACTTCACGTAGCCCCACAGGAAATAATCGAGAGGTGTCAAATCGCACGACCTTGGAGGCCAATTGACAGGTCCACTTCTCGAAATCAACTTATCGCCAAATTTTGATTTCAATAAGTCGATGGTTGCGTTCGCCGTATGGCACGTAGCGCCATCCTGTTGAAACCACATCTCCTCCGGATCAATGTCATCCATATTTTCAAACAAAAAATCATTGATCATGGTGCGGTAACGATCTCCATTGACCGTAACGCGAGCTCCGGCCTCATTTTTGAAGAAATAAGGTCCGATGATGCCACCAGCGTGAAAACCGCACCATACGGTACATTTTTCTGGATGTAATGGAGTCTGTAGGGTCTCTTGTGGATTGGTCTCACTCCATATGCGGCAATTTTGCTTATTAACAAACCCGTTAAGCCAAAAATGCGCTTGTTCAGATGGACGATTATGTACGCCATACAAATGACGAAGTCGTCTATAATTCTATTCATGATGACTTGTCAGAGTATACTGAAACAAATAAAAACAAGTGAGGCTATAGTCGGTACGGGGCCGACTATGTGATACCCTACACCACTACCTCTGTGAATAATCTTTTCACTCGAAAACATTTCGTTTATGTAGATACGAAAGTTTTCACCTATCTGGCTTTTATACCAAATGACTTAAGGCGAACTGATCCAAAATAATTAATATTTAATTTTATATTTGACTATTGTCGACATCACCAACATCAATAGGCTTCTATCTCTGTGAGAAAATTTCGTGATGATTGCAGAAAAAGTGGAAAAAGGGATGCATTAACGACTATTGCGATATCTCTATTATTTGACTACCTACACCACCTACTTTGCATAATTTCAAATATGGAATTTTCTACTTTCTTAGTCAGGCTTTGCTTTTAGAAGGTCCCCAAACAAAGGTGTGATATCCGTCATTACTATTAAAATCGCAAAAATGAGAAGTTGGGTTGTATTAGCGACTATTGCGATATCTTCGTTGTTTGACCACCTACGACAACCTACGTTACATCGTTGTGAAGGTGATATTTTCTACTTTCATTGCCAGGTTTTGCTTTTTGTAGATCCCTTATAAACGCTGATATATTTGCTTTGGAATAAAATGTCGACTTTTTCTCCAAATAAAGTTTTTGCTCATTCCGACCCCTAAATATTATCCGACCATCACCAAAATCAATAGGCTTCTTCCCCTCCGGGACCCCCATCAACACCCAACATTTCGTGACGATCCGATCAAAATTGCGACCTGTAGCGTGATTACAAGGTTTAGATGGACAGACGGACGGACGGACGGACGGACACACATAGCCAGATCGACTCAGCTCGTCGAGACATTCATTTTAATATATATAAGTATGGGTTTACGACCATTATTTCGATGCGTCACAAACTTTTTGGCCAAAACCAACTTATAATACCCTCCCCACATAGTGGTGTAGGGTATAAAAAGTTTCATCAAAATTTAATTTTTTGTGTTACTTTTTACAATTTAAAGTTCTATCTACTTAAAAAACACCCTATATAAGTACAAACCCAAAATCCACAAAAAACACACATACACACATTTATAAATTATGTTTTTTTTTTAATGATGTCTCGCAGGAAATCGAGCTTTATAATCAATAATGCATCTGAAAAAGGAAAGCCGACGACTCGAACCCACACACCCACCACTATGTGACATGACATGTTTCGCCTTTTGGTAAAGAAGGCTCCACAGACATATCGGATGCGGTACGGCTTCGCTATCATCTTTTACTCTTTCAAATGCAATTTGTTTTTTTTTTTACAATTCTGAATGTTTTGTTCAGTAATTGTATGGCTTTCATGACAAACGCTTCTTAGCGTAGTCATTGAAAGTTATGAGTTTGGCTCTGAACAATAACACGCCATGACAACACTTTTTTTCTTGTGTTTTTTAAGGACGTGGGTTCAAACCTCAGCCTGGCTCAGCTGATTTTATTTATTTGAAAATTTTGCCATTTTAGGCGAAGATCGTGTTTAGTATTAATTTCTCGTAGGAAATAGAGCTTTATGATCAATAATGCATCTGAAAAAGGAAAGCCGACGACTCGAACCCACACACCCACCACTATGTGACATGACATGTTTCGCCTTTTGGTAAAGAAGGCTCCTCAGACATATCGGATGTGGGACGGCTTTGGTGGTTTTTATTTTATTGAAATGCATAGAAATACCTAACACAAAAGCAAGAACACACGCATAGGTACATAAAAAATTCCAAATACAGGAAATAGTGTGACACCTTTACAAAGAAAAACAAATTAAAACTATTAATTATAAAAAATAGAAACATCGTTGAACGCTTCTCGTTAGTTGTGAAATAAAACACATTCTCCTCAAAACTGAAATCATCAAAGGTAAACCTGTATTTGGAATCAAATGATTATATAATGTAATATATGGATACATACATATTTCAAATATATTCTTCTTTGTCCAATAAAATATTTCCATTCACCTTTTTGATTCAATTATAAAATGTATTGCACACTTAATTTACTAAAAAGCACCATTACTTTAAGAAAACACAAAGCATTGATTTGTTCACTCACAGGATTACATGCAATTTGGACAGAAAACGTCGATAAAACCTTCAAAATTCCGAAAATCGAGAGATACGTGGATATGAGATGACAAATTATGTGGAAAAGTTTTGTAGTTCCAACGAAGAATTGATACTATTTTTCAGCCATTTCGGTGTGATGATGAGGCTAAAACCTTTAAAATGGCGAAAATCGGGAGACACCGTTCTATGGGGTTTATATCAAAACGTGGACAAATACTGAGCCCCAAAGAAGACTAAATACCAAATATCAGCCGTTTCCCTTATATAATATACCGTAATTCGGACCGTAGTTTGTTATGCTGCTACATCAAAACGTGGACCCATACTGAGCAATTGGGGGAAAGTTTTGTAGGCCCAAAGAAGACTAAATACAAAATTTCGGTTAGATAATGTGACTAAAACCTTCAAATACCGAAAATCGGGGGTACCGTTCTATGGGGACTATATCAAAACGAGAACCGGTATAGCCCATTTTTAATACCAAACATAATTGCTAATCCATTTTCAAAATCGAAAAATGACGCAGTTTTTAAGATGTTTAAGATAAATCTATATACAGTATAATCTCGATAATCCGGACACCACATGTTTTGGCGTTGTCCGGATTATCGAATTGTCCGGATTACCGAGCAGGCACGAAAAACGCATAATTTTGTGTTTAAATTATGAATTAATTTAAAATTTATTCAATAAAAACATTTCATTTAACATAAACGAAGTCATATATAAGTAAATTAAATGCTAAAGTTACACTGTGTGTAATTTTTTGTGTCATGGAAAATTAACCATATTCTGACACCGCAGCGTAATAGAAGACGAAAAATAAGAAGACACGTGTCTCAGCGTTTTTCCCTGTTACTTCGAATTTCGCGGGTATGGGCCCCCAAAAACCTGAGGCCTTGATGTCAAAAAGGACCATTTTGTCAGGCTCATATCTTCTAAACCGCTAAGAATTTTAGTTTACTCGTGGAGGCAAAGTTGTAGCTCTCATCTTAAAGAATAATAATTGTGAAGACATAAAATCCATTCAACCTTATCTTCAAGGTCAAAATCGTTAAGGTCAAGTTTCCGTTATAATTTTTTCTCAGATTTTGGCCTACAGATATCAAACCAATCAAAATTGAATCAAACAACCAACTAAAAAATGTACCTTAGATCTCAATAAACAACTTTCTAGAACATACGAACCCTGTAGAAATGGTTCTTAAAGGTCAAAATAGCAAAACAAATGCAATTTTTATTTTCTTTTTTCGGTTTCTGCTCCATAGAAATTGAACCATTCAAAATTCAAGAAAACATTCAACCACAATAATGTAGCGAATATATCAGTATACAACCTTGTGGAACATCAGAGCCCACTATGAACTTAAAGGTCAAAATAGCAAAAAACTTTAGAAAATATTCGATTTTTATACTTTTTTCTCCGATTCTCGTCCATAGATACCGAACCGTTCAAAATTCAAGAATAACAAGAACTACAAAAATTCAACTAAGATCTCAGTTAACAACTTTCTAGAACATATGAACATTCTAGGAGCGGCCCTTTAAGCTCAAAGTTCCATTAGTTTTACTCATCCTTTCCTGGTCAGGTCCGTAAATAACAAACCTTTCAAATTTTCTAGAGTGTTGAACAGTTTGTTATTTCCAGACCTGAGCATTAACCATAATATAATTGTTAGTGAATTTTGAACATGAAGGACCGTTCCTAGAATGTTCATATGTTCTAGGAAGTTGTTAACTGAGATCTTAGGTGAATTTTTGTAGTTCTTGTTATTCTTGAATTTTGAACGGTTCGGTATCTATGGACGAGAATCGGAGAAAAAAGTATAAAAATCGAATATTTTCTAAAGTTTTTTTTGCTATTTTGACCTTTAAGTTCATAGTGGGCTCTGATGTTCCACAAGGTTGTATACTGATATATTCGCAACATTATTGTGGTTGAATGTGTTCTTGAATTTTGAATGGTTCAATTTCTATGGAGCAGAAACCGAAAACAGAAAATAAAAATTGCATTTGTTTTGCTATTTTGACCTTTAAGAACCATTTCTACATGGTTCGTATGTTCTAGAAAGTTGTTTATTAAAATCTAAGGTACATTTTTGTAGTTGGTTGTTTGATACAATTTTGATCGGTTTGATATCTGTAGGCCAAAATCTGAGAAAAAAATCATAACGGAAACTTGACCTTAACGATTTTGACCTTGAAGATAAGGTTGACTGGATTTTATGTCTTCACAATTATTATTCTTTAAGATGAGAGCTACAACTTTGCCTCCAGAGTAAACCAAAAATCTTAGCGATTTAGAAGATATGAGCCTGACAAAATGGTCCTTTTTGACATCAAGGCCTCAGGTTTTTGGGGGCCCATAACCGCGACATTCGAAGTAACAGGGAAAAACGCCGAGACACGTGTCTTCTTATTTTTCGTCTTCTATCACGCTGCGGTGTCAGAATGTGGTTAATTTTTTTCGTGTCGCACAGTGTTATCAACAATTTAGAATTTGAAAAATTTTCCGTAAGTTGATTTAAAGTCTGAGAACAGACTTCCATGCACCTTTCCCGAATGACATCATCGGGATCATATATTTCTGTTGTCAATAAGGTGTAAGCCTTCCATTTGTTACAAAAGTGTGGCGTAATTTGCAGGAAAATTTAACACCGTAGTGCATTGGTAAACATTACTGCCTTTTGCACGTTATGCCCGGGTTCGATCTCCAGGTGAGGAAACATGACATTTTCAACGGTGATAAAAATAGCGCTCAGCGTAATGTTGGCGACATTTCCTGTGTAATTCTGTAACTCATCTACAAAGAGTGTCGAAAGATTCGTTATTCGGACTTTTTTTATAAAAAGTAAGTCCCATATAATTGAGCTAATATGAGCGGGGTGTATTCATTGATATCAGAGAAGTATTTCTTGTCCCCTCGGGGATGTTTTTAGAAAAATTTAGAATGATTTAAAACGACAAGATTTGTTAACCAGAATATAAACGGCATTATTGAAAAAGTTTTTTTTTTATTTTTTATTATACTTTTAGGAAATCCTTCGCTAAATAAAATTTGGAACCACTTTTCTAAATTTGAATAGAAAAGTTGGCAAATGCAAATTGTTAAGAGATTTTGAACATTCGGACGCTAAAGCTCTAAACAAAGCTATTTCGCTTTTGACTTTTTAAGCCAATTGCAATCAAATCATATTCACCACTTCGCACTATTTCACATTTGCCAAGATTATTCTTCGCAGGCTGTTTCAAAAATGGGAATCATTTTTGCCCACAACGAATTAATTTTGCATAAAATTTAATTTTTTATCAATAAAAAGACCAAATTACAAATGCAAACAATAAAATAAATAACAGAAATAATACTATGTCGAAGAAAATGAATGAGTGTCCGGATTATTGAGGTAAAAAATTGTCGTGTGTCCGGATTACTGAGTCTACAGTGTAAATATTTTTGGTGTCTGGATTACCGCGTTGTCCGGATTAACGAGTGTCCGGATTATCGAGACTATACTGTAAATAAAAATCAAATGTCGTTCGTTAGTAATGGCATCAGTTAAGAACAGCTGGACTGATTTAGATAATTCTTTCTGTAAAATATGCGCCATAACCCAACATAGGTTTTTAAGCAAAGAAAATTTGACCGCTCCCATTTGTGCGCCCACTTTTCCAATTTTCAACTTTTATCTTTTCTACAAAAACTACTGATCCGTTTTTCCTGAAATTGCCAGGGAATGTACAGGGATGGCCCCAGGTTAAAATAGGCTACAAATTTAGTTGAATGTCGGAAGGGACGGGATACTGCCTTAGACCCAATCTCTTTAAAAATGCTATATCTATATAAATAAAAATCAAATGTCGTTCGTTGGTAATGGCATCAGTTGAGAACGGCTGGACCGATTTGGATAATTCTGTAAAATGTGCGCCATAACCCAACATAGGTTTTTATGCAAAGAAAATTCGACCAATTTGAACTGAACTGATTTTCCTGAAATTGTCAGGGATGGCCCCCGGTGAAAATAGGCTACATATTTTGTTGAATTTCGGAAGTGACGGGGTACTTACCCTATTTCTTTAAAAATGCTATTTTTACAATAATTACGAATGTATCGGTTTGGAAATTAATTTACGAGACAATTGTGGTTATGTCTCCGCCCTTACCTAAGGGGGTGGAGTATCTCCCATATGCCATATTTAAAAAACGCTATATCTTTATCATATCGTGACCTAAAGATCCGACCACGCCTACTTCTTTAAAATATGTTATATCTACAAAACTATTAAACCGATTTCCATATAATTTGCAGCAAATGCTCAAGGTTTGCGTATTAATGTGTATTTTATGAATTTCGGAGGAGGTGGGTACCTTCCACACACCTTTCTTTTAATCGCTATATTTATATGCCAAACTTATGATTATATCGGTTTTAGCATTGATTTTGGGAGGCAATAGGGTTGTGCCAAGGTGCATATTTGGAGCCAAAATCCCGGACCACTTTTTAAATATGTTATATCTTGAGAACTGATGACCACGCCTACTCTCTTTAATATATTATTTCTCCAAAACTATCGAACCTAATTTCATGAAATTTTAAGAGAATGTTCAGGAATGTTCAGTGGTCAAAAATTTTATATATTTGAAGACGAATTTCGAATTTTATAATCGCTATATTTGCTAAACTCATGAGTGCTTCGGCTTGCAAATTAATTTTCGAGACAACGGTGTGTGCTCCTCCGTTTTTTCTTGGTGCCCGAAGTCCCGACCACTTTTTAAGTACGTTATATCTCGATAAGTAACGAAACTATTTTCATGAAATTATGTGGAATGTGCCGTGCTACATGTAGTCATGAATTTCGGAGGTGGCGCGTCATATCCCCTATTAAGAAAAACTATATATTTACAAATTTCCTTAATGGTGAGGTTCAACGGTCCATCAGCCATGACTAACCGGTAAGGAAAGGATCATAGTTGGGCGGGACCGACTATATGATACCGTACACCACTGTGAATATGTAAAATATATATAGGAGATATATATCAATTTGAACTGATTTCTATATAATATGGTACACTTATTACTAGACAAAATTCCGTCACACATTCCAAATTTCATCAAAATTGGACAGATATGGGGTGTTTGGTGCAGAAAATACGTGAAATCGGGCGAAAATATATATGGGAGCTTTATACAAATCTGAACTGATTTCGATCATCCCAAATTTCATCAAAATCGGACCTATATAGCGTGTTTGGTACAGCAAATACGTCAAATTGGACGAAAATATATATGGGAGCTATATCCAAATCTGAACCGATTTCGATATAATTTGGCACACTTATTTCTAGACCGAGTTCAGTTACACATTTCAAACTTCATCAAAATCGGACGTATATAGCGTGTTTGGTGCAGCAAATACGTCAAATCGGCCGAAAATATATATGAGAGCTATATCCTAATCTGAACCGATTTTCACCAAATGCAATGTCGTTCTTCCTATGGCTAAAAAAATTATATTCCCCAATTTTCAGCTGAATCGGAGAAAAATGCGACCTGTACGTTGCGAACAAAAATACATGGACAGACGGACGGGCGGACATACATAAATCGACTCAGAAAGTGATTATATGTACGAGTATATCCCCAAAAGCAACTATGGGTCTATTTCGTTTCCTTTTGTATGTTACATACAATTGCACTAAGAACATATATGGCTCAATAAGTGGGAGAATTCGAGTTTACCATTTTTTAACTTTTATAATTAGATCGCTTTAGAATAAAGATGGGGGACAGGGACGATAATAAATCTTAAACAGCAGCAATGGTCGAAAAATCCGACAAATTCCGTAAGAGAAAAGAAAGGTTACAGCAAAATCTGTTGATAAATTTAAAATCCTCAATGAATAACTTGGTGTGACAATGGACCCAAAGTAATGAGGTAGAAAAACCCCATTTTTGAATCGTAAAGCATAATGTCCATAAAAAGTTGTCATTAACACTCAATACGACGGGCCAGCAACGCGGACCCGGGTCTGCTAGTTCCTAAATAAAACAACAAAAAACATGTTGGTAGATGTAATTTTTTATTTATTTACTAGCCGGCCCGGTCCGCCTTGCTGGCCCCTGAAACAGTTTTATGTTACCTTTTCTTAAGCAAATTATATTTTTATTGCATCGCAAATTAGTCGGGAACTGCAAGTGACTATAAATAAACCATATTCGGAAATGTTCGTGTCTATATGAAATTTTGGCGGTATGTTAACTGATGACTTGAGGCATGCATTTATTTCATCTGCTGGAATAGTATAACTGAAAGTGTTTGTCTGAAATCTAAACGTGAAATGCTCTCAAATCCTTCAAGAATCGTTCTAAAGCTTCTTGGGAATTTTTATGTGCCATTGTACATTCGTTCCAGATGATAACTTCTATTTAATATTGCATGTGTTCAATTCAATCAAAAGAATGTCCAGTGGAAACTTAAGGGTCGACTGTGTCGTCCTTGTACCTTCTTATAATGTATACCTGATAAAGCTGTAGCTATCGATATGTTGCCTTCTAATTTAAAGACTTGCTTTCCAATGAGAACAAAGCTTCGTTATGCATAGCATCTGGTATTTCCATTGATTTGTAACATATTTCAGAAATTGGGAGTGATCGGGTCTTAATGCTAAAATATGAAACACGGGTTGGGAAAACGGACACGTTCGTAAGTTTATTTAGCCTATTCCTGCCAGTGGCCAACCCTGTACATAATCTGAAAATGAATTGGAAATCGGTTCAGAAGTTTTGGAGGTATAACGTATTTAAAAAATGGTAGTGCTAAAAGTGTTTTAAAATAAGGAGGGCATGGGGGAGGAACACCTTCCCCTCCTATTCAAAAAAAAATCAATTCAAAAAAATGTATAGCCTATTTTCACCACGTGTGTTCATGGTGGGCCATCGCTGTACATTCTCGGAAATTTTAAAGAAAATAGGCTCAGTACTTTCAGAGATATAACATACTTAACAAAGTGGGCATGGTCGGGTCTTTAAGCCCTAAATAAGTACCTAGGGTCGGAGATTGAACCACCGTTGTCTCGCAAATTTATTTTCTAAGCCATACGTTAGTAAGTTTTGTTGCTAAGACAGAGTTTTAATAAAATAGGGCAAAGGGGAGGTACCCCGCCCCCGCAGAAATTCAACAAAATATAAAGCCTATTTGCACCAGGGGTCATAATTATCCATTCTCTGAAATTTTCAAGAAAATCGTTTTAGTAGTTAGTGGATATATAAGATATTTAAAAAGTGGGCGTGGTCTGGTTCTGGGTCGGAGACACAACCACCATTGTTCCCAAATTATTTTTCTCACCGTCAGTTTTGTTAAAATATCGTTTTCAAAGAAATAGGGCATGGGGAGGTCCCCCCCCCTCTCCCAACGGGTTCAACAAAATATATAATCTATTTTCACCACGGGTCCTTCCAGAAGATTCTCTGACATTGTCAAGAAAATCGGTTAAGCATTTTTTGATATATGTATAAGCTATTTACTAAAGTGGGCGGGGTCGGGTCTTTAAGCCCCAAATCAGTACCTAGGGGACACAACAACCATTGTCTCGCAAATTAATTTTCTCTCCGATACGTTCGTCAATTTTATAAAAATAGAGTTTTTAAAAAATAGGGCATGGGGGAGGTTCCCCGCCCCCTCCGAAATTAAACAAAATATATACCCTAATTTCACCACGGGGCCTCCCAGTAGATTCTCTGAAATTTTCAAGAAAATCGGTTAAGCAGTTTTTGATATAAGCTATTTAAAAAAGTGGGCGTGGTCGGGTCTTTATGCCCCAAATTAGTACCTAGGATCAGAGAAACAACAACCGTTGTTTCGCAATTTAATTTTCTCTCCGATACGTTCGTCAGTTTTGCTAAAAAAGCGGTTTTAAAAAATAGGGCATAGGGGAGGTTCCCCGTCCCCTCTGAAATGCAAAAAAATATATAGCCTATTTTCACCACCGGTGTTCCCTGTACATTCTCTGAAATTTTCAAGAAAATCGGTTTAGTCGTTTTTGAGTCTATACGGAACATACAAACATACAAACACACAAACATACACACATTGTCTTTTATATATAAGAAGATTTCACTCAGAAATCCCCATATATTTTTTTGATTAACCGATATAGCATGACCACCTGTCTTCTAAACCTATTGGTCTTTGTTCTAGTAATCGTTTTGGTCATTTCCTTATACTTAATACAAAGTACTACCGTAATACATACATTGTATATACAATGTATGTTACTATAGAGTGTGAAATGTTAGCAAAAAAACCATGAGTAACTGAGCATTTGGTCAGCAAATCAGATAAGAGGATTTGTTAACCTATTGGCGGTCTATACATCACAAACAAAATCCTTAACAAATGTTAATCCATGTAACTATGTCATGTATTTGTTTGTAACTTTTTCATAAATTTGTAGTTTATCATATAGAGACGAAACAAATTATATGTTACTAGCATGTGCCCGCTACTTCGTTAGCGAAAAAAGAAATGGAAATGCCTAAAAAATTTTTGCTTTCCCAGAAAACATAAATATAAAAACTCAACAGATATGTTTGAATTTAGTTGTCAAACATTTTCAGAATGTACGTCATTTCTTAGAAATTGAATATAGATGTCAGTAATGGTAGATTTCCACACAACCCAGGAGGTACTACCATTGTGCGTTGCCACTTATTTTAATTGGCTGGCTCCCCAGTAGGCCTACTACCAATTTTGTACATATATTTAATATCCTGAGTGTTAGCATTAAGCTTTTATGTATATAGTATTCTTTCAGATCACACGTTGGAACCGTTGGTTTGTACTTTATTAACGAAGAACTTGTTTGTATACAATATTCGCAGTTTTTTGTCCGGGTGCTAAAATGTATAAATTTTTTGGCGTACTTACTCGTGAACAGGCTACATAGAATTGTCCATGGGAAAAGCAGGCTTCAGTCAGATCTACTCCAGCTACTTTAAGGGATTGTCCTTGTGATTTATTTATTGTTATTGCAAAAGACATTTTTACGGGAAATTGCAATCTTTTAAATGGGAACGGGTACTCGGAAGGGATTAAAGGAATTCTAGGTATAAAAACTGTTTCGTCCTTGCAGCATCCAGTCAAAATTGTTGCCTCGATAACGTGATTAAATAATGCTTTTATACGAAGCCTTGTTCCGTTGCACAATTTAGGCGGTTTCAAATTGCGTAATAACATAATTGGTGCTCCAATTTTGAGCACCAATTTATGAGGTGGAAATCCTGGAGGATTAAGGGAATTTAGAAATTCTGTAGGATAATTAACGGCATCATCTGTTTCCAAAACGGTATCCACGGATAAATATTCAAATTGCTTTATTGGCAAATAAAGGTCTATATTTACCAAATAACAAAAGCAAATACCCAAAATTACCTCTATATCTTAATACTTCACTCCAACAATAATATAAATTTTGTACTTCTGGAATCTAGCGCACTCCGTATCTCCAAATCCAAGATGTACCAAATCCAAGACCACCCATATTCAAATTGTACCATATTTTTTACCACAGTTCGAAAACTTCTTCAATCTTACACTCCAACAGTCATCTTAATTCAGTATCTCAGGTTTCCTACCCAAATTAAAATTGTATCAAATGTAGTATCATTTATTTCTTTACGTAGCCATAAGTACGAATTTCAAATACTATTTTACTTCTACACTCCAACAGTAATCTTGAACCCATATCTCAGGATTCATGCTCTATCTGTTCACCCAAACCCAAAATGTGCAAAATTTAGTGCCGCAGAGTACTATACTTCGTATCCATAAATACGAATTTCCAACATTTCCTCAATCATACACTCCAACAATCCCAACCCAAAGTTGTACCAAATTTAGTACCATAAAATACTCTTCGTACCCCTAAGTATGAATTTCGAAAACTTCTTCAATCCTACACTCCAATAATAATCTCAAAGCCAAATTTCAGAATTCCATCTCTACCCGATCCTCCAAGACTAATTGTACCATATTTAGTACCTTTTGTACCCCTAAGTACGAATTTTTAAAACATCTGTAATCCTACATTCCAACAGTATTTTTATTTTATATCTAAGATATCCTGCTTTATCTGTTCACCCAAGTCCAAATTGTAACAGATTTAGTACCGTCCAGTACTTTTCGTACCCATAACCAAAAATTTTCAAAACTACCTCAATCCTACAACTCAACAGTACTCTTAATTCCAAATCTTAGGATTCCAGCTGTATCCGTTACGCCAAATCCAAGTTGTACCAAGGTTAGTACCATTTAGTACTTTTCGTACCCAAAAGTACGAATTTCTTAAACTTTCACAATGCTACAGTCCAACAATAATCTTAGTTCCATATTTCACTATTCCAACTCTATCCGATCACTCATATCCAAATTGTACCAGGTTTGATACCATTTAGTACTTTTCGTACCCATAACCATAAATTTTCAAAACTACCTCAATCATTCACTCCAATAGTAATCTTAATTCCAAATCTCAAGATTCCACCTTTATCCGATCACTCTATTCCAAATTGTACCAAATTTGGTACCATTTAGTACTTTTCGTACCCAAAAGTACGAAGTTCCAAAATACCTTTATACTACACTCCTACAGTAATCCTAATTCTAAATTGCAGGATTCCAGCTCCATCTGTTCAAAATGTACCTTAGTTGGTACTATTTAGTACTTTTCGTACTCATATGTACGAATTTCGAAAACTACTTCCATATCTCACACCTACACTCCAACAGTAATAGAAATTCCAAATTTCAGAATTCTAACCGTATCGGTTCGCCAAATTCAAAGTGTACCAAATTTAGTACCATTTAGTACTATTCGTACACATGAATGCACATTCCCAAAACCATATATCAACACATCTTCCAGACCTTGATTTACATTCCAAATTTGAAGATTTTACCTCTATTCTTTCCCATAATACGAAATAGTACTAAATTTAGTACGTTTTAAGACTTTTCGTAGACTTGTAGTCCGAATTTCCAAAAACCCTTTGGTACACCTTTTTATCTTTCCATCAGTGACCCTCATTCCAAATTTCAGAGTTCTAGCTCTACCGGTTCGCCCAAATGCAAATTGTACCAAATTTAGTACCATTTAGTACTTTTCGCACACAAGAGTACACATTTCCAAAACCACCGCCTTGTATCAACACATCTTCTAAACCTTGATTTTTATTCCAAATTTCAAGATTATAGCTCTATCCGTTCACATAATACCAAATGGTACTAAATTTGGTAACTTTTAGTACTTTTCGTACACTTATAGTCCGAATTTCCAAAAACCCTTTGGTATACCTTTCTATCTTTTCATCAGCGACCCTCATTCCAAATTTCAGAATTCTAGCTCTTCGCGTTTGGCTAATACTAATGGTACCATATTTAGTACCTTTTGGTACTTTTCGTACCGTTCGTTCGTACGAATTTCCAAAAACCAAGCCTTATCTGTCACCTTCGGACCAAGAGTGACCCTCACCCAAAATTTCATGATTCTAGCTTCAGCCGTTTCGTCTGGGCGTTGATGAATCAATCAGTCAATCAGTCAGTCAGTCAGTCAGTGAATCAGTCACTCTACTCTTTTATTAATATAGATATAAAAGTTCACAATGGGCCTAACCAAAAGGCAATGAGAGGATGGATTGTTAAAATTGGGCGGTACTTGAATTGAATGCGTAGAAGCCGTCAGTGGCGCTGCAATAAACATAATTTCACAATTGCATATGGCTATGTGAATGTATGTACATATGTATGTATATGATGTACACTGATATAATGATGTAATTATATGATCATGTTTTTCATTGGCTTTTCGCATTTGGTTTTATTTTTAACTGTAATATTCCCAGTAGATAGACTCAAAATATTCACGAATTAATGAGCCAAATAAAGAGGAAATATAAAAACACTCATAGCTGCTGCATAATGGAAAATGTGCCTAGCCGATTAACGTTTTACGTTATGGTGTCTGTGCAAAGAAATGAGCATTGGCGTGCGTACATACTAGTACGCCTACCACCACCCTCAGTCCTCATGTCTGTATATTGCAGACGCCCATCCTTCATAATTTATGACTTTGAGCTGATTAAGGATTTTAATTAAACGAAAATTTGCAAGTTTTTGCAATTATTCACGTTTGCAATATAAAATGATGAAAACGCAGAGGCTGGAAAATGTTAACTGACGGCATTCGCACAGTGGTGTGAAATCCACTACGAAAATATAATACAACATAATAAATTAGAAAATTACAAATAAAATTTCAGTGAAAAATTAGCGCCATATTAACGCAATATTTTTATAGTAAAAAAGTGAGCAATTGCTATAGTCGGGACGGGGCCAACTACACGCAGAAAAATATATGTTAGAAATATGTTTGGATCCACACAAATTTATGTTTGCGACTGATTGCAAACAAATATATGTTTGGATCCAAACATAATATGTTTGGGTCCAAACAAATATATGATTGCAACATTTTGTAGCATATATCAATTTTATTTGATTGGGTGTCAACATATTTTTTATGTTTAAACATATTTTTTATAGGTGGTGATGGGATTTTTGTCAAAAAGAGTAACAACAGGGCTCTCGCATATTTTATAATAAAGAGCTGTGTGTATGGTGTAATAGAAGACGCAGAAGGGAAGCGTGGTGTGCATGCTGCCAAACGCGTGTGTTTTGTGCTTTGTTGTTGTTGCGATTTTTTCCACAAGCAGTCATTTTTTTCGATAACTCGCAAGCGAAGAGGAAAATAAAAAATTGTATGAATTATTTTTGTTTTTTGTTCTTCAATATTCTAAAGACAATCCTTGAGTAAAGACGGTAAAGTGTGTGAATGAATCAGTGTTTTGTATTTTCTTAAGGGAATGTTTTTAGTAAATTAAATGCCCAATAATTTAATCAAATAGGTAAAGGGAAATATTTTATTGGACAAAGAAGAAATCACATTTGATATAGGTAATACATTTTTCATAAAATGCATATATTTGAAATATGGATGCACTATTTATTACATTATATTGATTACATGATTACAGGACGCAAACATATGTTATGTTTTGGACTGTTGCAAATATATATATGTTTGCTGAAAAATATGTTTATGACATATCGTCGGTGTCATGCTTAACTGTTCCATACGCCATTCTTGACTATTTGAGATACATGTTGTTTCTAGGGTTTTCTGGTATGCTCTTTCTAAATTTCTAGTCGGCTTTCTCCTATCTGCTCTAGTATCCGAGATATCCACGCATCAACGCGAAAGCCTAAATTTTTGCAGTTATGAAATTAATATTTTAAGTTTACAAACACATTCAAAAATCAGAACTTTAATTTTAGATTTAGAAGTACATATTTAATTTATTGAGACAAAGATGGAAAATTTTTGTGTATCTTTGGATATGGAACAAATCGACAAATCTCTATAACTTTTATATTCCAATACATATACTATTACTAATATTTCAAGTCAAAAATATAAACAATTTCTTTAGTCAGCTTCACGCAGTTGTGACGCAAAACATTAAAATGCAATTATCTCAAAAGGGACAAATGGCGTATGTAACACTTAAGCATGACACCGAGATATGTTAGAGAGGCCGTTTTTTCTCCGTGTATGTTATGCCTTACCCCTTGTGAATAAGCGTTTCACTGGTAAATAAAATGGAAATAAAATTCCATAATTTTTTTTTTTTTTGTTTTGCCTTATTATGGCGAATGTCATTTTTAGAGTGATATTTGAATTAATTCTCTTTCGAGTTGAGCTATTTAGACCTAATAGGTACATGGAAAAATTAGGAATCCACCGAAGTCCCACACATTCAACCACTATGCTACGTTTCACGGGTGGTTAGACCGATCATCAGGCATATTGAATGGTGTTTTTTAGTGGGTGGACGAAGGCTAAGCTTGGAGACTAGCATTTATATCACAAATCATTCGAAATTTGTATATTCGAATTATTTATTTTATTTTAATGTTAGTCATTTAATTCCAAACCTTTCCTATAGTCCGACTTGGCTGGTAACCCTATTTTTCAATGTTTTATTACAAATACTAAGGCAGCTTTTTTCCACCTTTTATTTTATTTGTTCTTCTGTATCAGAAGATTTTGATCATCAATATTTGTCATCGGAATCTTTGACAAGTTGATGGTGGCTTAGAACGCTAAGACGCCTGCAACCGTGTCACTTGGTTGTTGGGGTCCCAGGTTCGAATCCCAGCCTGGCTCATGCTGAAATCATTTTTTTTTTTGTTTTGCCTTATTAAGGCGAAGGTCATTTTTAGAGTGATATTTGAATTAATTCTCTTTCGAGTTGAGCTATTTAGACCTAATAGGTACATTGAAAAATTAGGAATCCACCGAAGTCCCACACATTCAACCACTATGCTACGTTTCACGGGTGGTTAGACCGATCATCAGGCATATTGAATGGTGTTTTTTAGTGGGTGGACGAAGGCTAAGCTTGGAGACTAGCATTTATATCACAAATCATTCGAAATTCGAATTATTTATTTTATTTTAATGTTAGTCATTTAATTCCAAACCTTTCCATAAATTGAAACATTTGAGCGTCGTTTTCTACATCTCTAGTATTTGACCACTTTTGGTAACGCAATGAAATCGGTCAAGCTTAGAATGTCTTGATTATTATATTTCACTTTTGTTGAAATGCACCCAACCAAAACTGGGATACTCACTACAATTCAGGTAAATAATGGTACGCTAACCTACTTTGCACCATTGAACAGAGTCTTTCGTTGATAGGCATTGCCTTTTGAATTCCCCTATTAGAAGCAGGGATATTGGCATAGGAATAAAACGTTGAACTTTCCTCCACACATTTTAGTTTTTGCCAATTCTGACTCCTCTCGTTACAATCAGATCAAAATTGCGACCTGTAGCTTGATTACAAAAAAAAATGAAAAAAAACTGGATGTTTTATCGACTATTGCGATATCTCCATTGTTTGACCACAACGCCAACCTACATTACATCATTGTAAGTATGATATTTTCTTCTTCGATTGACTGGCTTTGCTGTTGGAATACCTACTTGAAGCGGTGATATTTTCATAAGAATAGAAATTTGAATTTTTCACCACATTTGTTTTTTGCCAGAAGGTCAGAGTCTTTGTACAAAATCAATAGGCTTCTTCACCCTCCAGAACACCCATCAACTCCCAAAATTTGGTAACGATTCCATCAAAATTACGATATGTAGCGTGATAACAAGGTTTAGATAGACAGACGGACGGGAGAAATAAGAAAGGACTAAAGTCGGGCGGGGCCGACCATGTGATACTCCTGCTTTTGAAATACTCTTAACAGAAGCGAATATATTCGTATTATAATAAAACCTTGACTTTTTCCCCATAGAAGTTTTTTGCAAGGCTTTAACAAGGTTTATGTGGACAGACGGACGGGAGAAATAAGAAAGGACTAAAGTCAGGCGGGGCCGACCATGTGATACGCCTGCTTTTGGAATACTCTTAACAGAAGCGAATATATTCGCATTATAATAAAACCTTGACTTTTTCCCCACAGAAGTTTTTTGTCTATTTCGACCCCCACAATTTCGTGAAGATCCGATCAAAATTGCGACCTGTAGTTCAGTTATATGTATGTATCTGGGCTTTTTCAAAACATGGCCTTATGTCCACAATTTTTGAATGATTAGTTTAACGACCACTAGGAACACTAAATGCCAAATTATAGCAAAATTCAGTCTGAAAATGTATCTAAAAAGTCAGAAAATCTGAAATCGGGAGGTATCGTTATATGGGGGCTATACCAAAACGGGGACCGATATAACCCATCTTCGAACTTGACTTTCCAGCAAACTAAAGACGCATTTTTCCAAAAATGTAGAGTTCTATCTCAATTAGTGCTAACTTCAGACGTATGGACAAACGGATTTGTATAAATCGACTCAGAATTTTACCCTGATAATAAATATATACAGCTCAAAAAAAAAAAAAAATATATATATAATAGCACCACCTGCCACAAAAATAGTTTGCAGGCATTCTTATTTACATGTGCAAATTTTGCTGACCGTTTTATGCTTATTTATAACTAAACGACTCTGAAAAATTTAAAAATAACAAAAAATCATAGTTTAATTCGAAACTTTTTTAAAATTTAAACCAATTTTCACAAAAACCCCAAAAATTTGGCGAAAAAAAATAATAGCACCATTATTAAAAATTCTTTTAAAATTGTCGAAATTGTACAAAAGAAGTACATCTATAGAAGCTAGTGTCTACTGAACTATTCTTCAGTTGATGGCGTTAGTACCGCTTGGGGATAGGCTTGGTATCGAACCAAGCGGATTCTGGTATTAGTTTCAGGATTCTTCTTTAAGGATCTCCCAATATGATTTTCTGGTCGTTGGTTTTGATGCTGTAGTTGCCTTATTGACCTTAGTTCACAATTTTTTTGATTTTTTGAAGTCTAGGAGCAACGTACAACCCTAGAGAACGGCCACAGAACTTCTATACCACAAGTTCTTTGTCTTTCTTCCAGATTATAACCCAGATTGTTACTGTGCATATACTTTTGGAAGGGCCAAACTAGTGCCAACTTATCTTCTAAATGAAATGGAGCCATATTTTCTAGGATTTCAACGAAAACATGTAAAGTCTTCACAGTTTTGTTACCATGTATGCGGTTTAGCCTCTAACGGCAAAGTCAGATCCATGTTATTACGGTTAAACAATCCTCTGTTATTGGGTTTTTTTATATATTTTTGGTTCTATCCCGAGCTTTTGTGGACATCTAACTGAGAAAAGAAAATATTTAGCCCCAAATCTATATAACACATTGTTCCACAGTTGTTTATGGCGGTGCTATTATTGTTTTCGCAACTGTACATATACTTTATAGGATTGCAAATGATTTCAATGCGTTACAAACGGAAAACAAACTTAATGTACCCTCCTTACAGGTGGAGAATATAAAAATGAGATGAGTCGTCGACTTCTGTGACATTTGCTTGTTTGACATCATACGTCAACCAACTTTACATCGCCTCATAATAAGGAGGGTATAATTATATATGTACATCCTTCCGTTTTTAACGCATCGAATACAAAATCATATATACAAGCTACCTTCTGCATTATCAGTAGGCTATGAGGGGCTATTTCAAAAAATTAACCTATACCGACAATTCTCAGCAGGAATATTTTAACCCCCGAGGGAGACTAAATACTAAATTTGAGCCTTTTCTGTTGAATACTTACTTTACTAGTATGTCCTTTACAGAAAATTTGTAGTTTAATCCGAACTAAGAGAAGATTTCCATTCCTCTCTATTTGTTGCTTTACTTCTCCAATTTGGAACACCATGTCAAACGATCTCGTCTTCCAATGGTTTACTTCATCGAAGCCTTGGTTATCCAGTTCTGCGTGCAACACCATGCGGCCCGTTTTTATACGCCTTTTTAGTGGGTTCATCATTGAGCTGGTCTAGGCAACGCAATCGTCATCTTACAAATAGCTTGGAATACCTTTTAACGTAAAAGGCTGTCGAAGTCTACTTTATAACCGTCAAACACATGGTAAGTGTCGATCTGCATCTCTTGGGTCCTGTCCAAGATTTACCGCATGGTAAATATCTGGTCAATGGTGGATTTGCCAGGTCTAAAACAGAGGTATGGTTCAATTATTTTGTGGTCCATATACTTTAGTCGTTCACACAAAATCGCTGACACTATCCTATAAGACATAAGGAGCACACTAATGCCCCTGTAGTTAGATCACACAGTCTTATCTCCTATCTTGTGGACGTGAGACAGGATTCTCAGGTTTCCATCGACGCGTCATCCTGCCAGATGGTGTTAACTAGCTGATGCATACACCTTATGAGCGTGTCGCCTACGGTTTTGAACAGTTCGGCTTTTAAGCCATCGGCTCCTGCCGTCCTATTATTATTCAGCCGGTTTATTGCTGTCTTTACCTCATCTTGGCCGTGGGATATATATTCAGTACCATCTTCTGGGATTGGATCAGTAGTATCTTCGTCGTCTTTGCTAATATTCGATACTAATAGTTTGGAAAAATGTTCTTTCCATATTAAGAGCAGTTACTAAATCAGGAGGATGTGCTTGTACCAAAGCCATCACTTTAATGTTTCACTCTTTGGTATAATTTTCGAATTTCATTCTGGCTCCTGTACATCGCGATTTCTTCACACTCCGCTTTTCCGTTTCTCTCTTTTTCCTGCGGAAAAAACAGAAAAAAACGTTTCTCCTCCCTCCTTTTCTCCCGACACCTCTCTTGTGCGCTACGTGTTGCTACTGATTGTAGAGTAGCAATATATGTTCGGTATCAGCACGACAATCCTGGTCATACCGTGGGTTCCTTTTTGAAGGTCTCTGCTACCTAAGTATGTATTTTGCGGCTGCAAACCATGGAGTGTGTTCTATTTTGCCAATGTTCTGATATGCTACAGGGACGAGGAGTGCTTTGATTAAGCAATTGGACCAGTTGAGTGGAATAAGCTGTGGCTATCTGTTGTGATTGTAGCTTATCGATGCCTAATTTCCAGGTTGTGCCTCATCGTAGGCTCATGTGCTTCATTTAATTTGTTTTTTTTTTTTTTTTGTAGCAACGCAAATATCTTTGTTCGTGTATTATTTCAGTTATCAGGTGCAGGTTCCTCCATATCGAGACTAAAAATTCTGCAACCTGGACTGGTTGCGTCCATAAAGAATGGGGCTATCCGGGCAGCTAAACAAATGCAGCGTGTCGTGTAGTGCCAATCCACATGCCGGGCCTTGCCCCGGCAGGTGGCGTTCTTCTGTTGCGATGGATGGGGGTGGCCCCCAAGTACGATATTCACACACTATATCTTTACTGCCTGTGAGACTGCATCAGTGTGAATGCTATCCAAGCATGTCTGATAGACTCGTTGGTCTAAAGGTTCTCGCTTATACCTTTGGGCCTCTCTCTCTAGATCATCAAGATCTCTCCTGACGTGCCTGGATGGGGGTAGCCCTATGATTGTCGAGATGCTTAAATCTGGTACAGCTATGTTCCATTTTTTGCCGCTGAGAATTCTACCAGATTCATTTCATTGTCAGACGTTTCATTGCGGATACTGAATTTCCCAACTTTTGGGCCAAATATACATATTTTTTTCTTTCTAATTTTGCCATTTAAATCGCCTAGAATATTTGTATTGTCATGGACAGAAAAACGGTGATATGTTTCATATTGCTTCTCTATAAAAAGAACCTGATCTTTAAAGCGTTTGCGGGGGTCGTCAACTTTAAAGATGTTTGTTTTTTCGTAGCATGTTGCATTATGGAAGGGTGGGTTGCTGGCCCAACGCCCAGCTAATTTTCTTATCATTCTTATGGTAGGTAGTGTAGGGTAGGTCAGTGTACACTTGAGATGAATGAGTGACCAAAATAAGCCGTGGACTTTGCCATGTTAAAGCGGGTCAGGACCGTTGCTTGGCATCATGTATCCCCTACGTCATTATAAAAAAGAAATATATTCGAATATTGAAAAAAATATATTTTTGTTTTTTTTTTCATTCGAAATACTGTACGAGTATAGCATGGACTGGCAAGAAAATAGAATACAATAATAAGGCGAAAAACGTAAACTTTTGAACAAAGTAGAGAAAACAGAAAAACTCTCAAATGTGCGTGCATTAATGCAATTTTATTTGTACGTTTCCAGTCAGTCAGCCGTTAAAAAAGGAAAAAAACGCAACTCGACAAAGCCATTCGAACGCACCATCGACCACATTTAGCTCCGGAATTCATCATTTTGATGAAAATTTAATTGAAGAATTTTCCAACTAAAAGGTTTTAACGCGTTGAAATATGAAAAAGTGGAATTGAGATGGTAGGAGTTTTTTTCAGTTGGCGTCGTAATTCTACATCAGTCGGGGCAGAGAATAAATGTATGTACAAGTATATGTAAATGCGTTAATGCAAACTCTTAAAGTCGACGTGAAATGGCATAATGCGGAGTTGCAACTTATATCAATAATTCAGTTTAAAATACAAACCCTCAACCAGTTTGAGTTGATGTGGTTGCGCTTAGAGGCAATCTTTTAACAATCAGACTTGCAAACCAAATTTCATAGAAAATTTGTGAGTAAAACCCCTCAGAATTTTACAAACAAATACATAGCAAATATTTTTCCCAGACTTTTTTAACATAAACTGGGTTAAGACACACATAATGTGTTGGAATCGTTATTGCGTAGCAATCATTTTTTAATAAAAATTCACTGTTCATAAGTTTTTTTTTTTTTGTTTTCTGGCAAAATCTACTTCAATTTTCAACGGCGGAAATTAATTTGTTAAACCATTTCATGCTGCAAAATGACATCAAATGTATTCATAGATTCGTATGTACTTAAACAAAAGTTTCATGGAAATTTTATATTTGTTTTGTAAAAGGCATTGTCTTCTGGCAACCAGCTTTTAGTACGCTTTCATTTTGTTCAGTTTGTGTGTGGTCGAGTAGTTTGTTATTACAATTGCAAACCAACAAATAGACTGTATTGTAAACAATAGAAACAAATATCAATACAGGTCGAATTTAACCCTGAGAGTGGTTTATTTCCCATTCCGCTTTGTTGATCACGCTATCATCTTCCCATCGTTTGGAATTGTTGCTTGAAATTGCAATTGCAATAGGCACAGTATAATTCACTTTTATTCAATTCATAGTTCTATAGCGCCGTCAGTGCATTGTGACAATAGCTGATGAACACCAAGAGGAGATGAAAAACGAAATAAATCGGTTAAAGTCAACTGTCTAAATTGGCTACCGCTTACAAAAGTCCACATTAAAGCCGAGAAGAATGGATAAAAAAGTATAGAGTATAAAAATAATACAAAGAGGAATTAATAAGAATTATTTGTATATTTATTATTACTAACTGATGTTTCTATTAATTCCACAAGGACATTTGTGTCGGTTAACTGGTTTTAAAAAAATAGTAATATTTTTAATATTTCATTACAATTGTATTCTTAAAAGTAAACTACACTTAACTAACACAACAAGGTACGACAAAGTTATACACGACTGATACCTTTAAATTTTAAAAATAGTTTGTGTAGAATGGTTCTAAAATTACCGTTGTGTTACAATTTAAAACGAATATTTGATCCAACATAGTCATTATTTAACAGACCCCCAAAAATTTTCGATACCAGGGACGTACGCAGGATTTCATTTCGGGGGGGGCCCAACTTGACCAAAAATCATGAAATTAAAAAAATGTTGTATAGCGTTACGTAAAGCTATTTTAGTGGGTTATGGTCACTTATATGAATCCATTTTCATGCATTTGTTTAAGAAATCTATTAAATCTTGAGTTACCTTATATTTTTTTTTTTTTTTTTTTGAAAAAATCTTTCTGACAAATGCCCGCCTATAAAGCACTGTTTTTACTAAAGCAGTTTACGGTACCCACTGTAGTTTGAAAAAGAATAAACCGATCAGCATATATTTTTGTGGGGTCATTATGAACCAAACGAAATTTTGATTTTAACAAAAATAAAAAACTGTAAATAAATTGATATTTTTGTTGGACTCCGTCAGCAGTTTTTTAAGACACTCTCGGTTAATCACATGCTTTATGTGTATAATAGTCCCACAAAAACATATAAAGACCGGCGCATCCATTTTCGAGCTAAAGTGGGCACCGCTTTCAAAAGTGCCTCTTCGAGGAAAAGACGTTTTTAGTTTCTATGCTACATACAAAACACAATAAATGTTTCCCTTCAAAAGATCATATCTCGGTAAATTTTTGTCCGATGGACTGGAGATTTTGACACATATTCTATTCTACATGTACTTTAAAATGAGCCAAAAAATTTAGATTTTTCGAATTTTATATGAAATATTGACACATAGCATATAAATTCAATAGAAAGAATTCATAATATTTAGGATACAATTTTAAATATTTACAGAGTAGGATATTTAGAATTGAAAATAAAATATAATCATATAGGTCCACGTTATGGTTTATCGCAGAATTTTACAAAACACAAAGAATTGCCGTTATCTCTGCTATAGCAAGATTTTCACTATTTCGATGATCTTAGCTTAATTTTTAAGAATATCATCTGTTGATATGTTTCTAAATGAAAACATTAAGAAAAATTTAACAATTTTGGAGATATGGTGCGAAATGTATACAAATTATGGAATTTTTAGATATATTATAACATTTGAGGCAATAAATGTACTTTTCCCAGTTCATTATTTCTCCAAATATTTTAGTCTGGCCCAAGGCATATTTATACAAGGTAGAAGTGACAACCTGCTGTATTCTTACTTTTTTGTAAATTTAGTTTTCAAAATGTAATAGGGCCTACTCATGAAATTTGAAACATCGAAATTTGCTACCATAAAATTATTCTTTTCACCGTAAACGTGTAATAACAATGAATTACGACAGTTCGGTATGCTTTATATTTACATTTTGATTCAAATTTGTTCTATTTTTGAGGATTTTCAAAATGTATTTATGTCTTTCTTGAAAAAATTTTTGGAACGACCCTATTATTCAATATTTATTTTTGACAATCTGGCCCTTATCCACAAATTTGCTTCAGAGGTCAGAAGAAGATTTTCATTGGTTTCAGAGATATAGCCCCGAGTTGCTTTAAAAAGTCAATATTTAACAATGTTTGGATAATCCGAGCTGGATCAGACTCAACAAAACACAACTAGGGCTTTTGTATTTTGGGTCTTTACTTTCACAAAATCCTCACTTCAAATTGTTTGCACAAGATTACCTTAAAAATGTTGCACAATCTAATGATTCCAGCATTATTTTTATGTTTAATATAATGTTACAAAAGAAGCGTTATAATTTTTGTTCTTCTTAATTGTAAATTGGACTTAGTTCTATATAGTTTTGAAAATAACAATCGATCTTTATTGAACCCCACATAATTATTCGCTAATAATAAGATAATTAATTTTGGAAACGGATCTTATTTTGAGAGACACTCCTCTCGATAGTTACCGCGACCATAAGCTATTTTAGTTGGTCACCGTAGTATTTACATTTTTGTCAGGAAGCATGAACTTGTCCACGAAAAATAGGATATCGTTGTAAACAAGACTACCAAAAATCCAAAGGATCCTCGAACAGTCTTTAAACTGCAGTTATGTTATACTTGTATGAGGGACCTGAAGATGTTGTCCAAAAATTCTCTTGGAACTTGATGTACTTTTGGAAGTAAATTTGTGAGTGGACCTAGGTACTAGGTTCGATTTTAGACTGAATCGGTTAGTCCCTTCGACCATTTTAGTTAACATTTTTTAACTTTTATGGCAGAGGTACCGATATAACTTAAATTTAATTTGGACAAAACATTACGAGATCCATATCTTGAACCAAATCGGTTGATCCGTTCGAGAGTTATCATTAGTTGCAACCTGCCAGACAAACAGGGATACAGACGGACGGACGGTGGTAAGTACTTCCATCTTGTCTGAAACGAATATCGTCCAAACATATGTGGAGTCCAAAATCATTATTTTGATGAGACCTATTTGTTTCGTATCCTAGTGTATATAATCTCGTAACCTTAAAGTCTTAGGCTACAATTATACTTCGGTGATGATAAGGAGAACAATAAAGTGACGCACAAAAATTCATTTGTCTTCATTATTTTCTCATACTGTTTAGCAGAAAATTTGTCTAAAATAGGATAACAAAATTTTGGCGATGCCAGTAAAACAAATTTCTAAATGGCTTTCATGATGTAGTCCACGAAGGACCGACTGTTCATACATTTTATCCAATATACATTTTTTCATATACTTCCATTCCCACAATACTCAACTCGTTATTTTTGTTGTTACAGAATGAGTTTTAAGCTTCGAGATCTATATATAGTTCGAATGTGACATAAAGTTGGAGTATATTCATTATGGAATTCGCATTTGATAGTGGAATGATATGACATGAAGAAGTAATTCAGATTTCATTGGAAGTTTCTCTCAAAAACAGCATACAAACAAAAAATTTTCAAATATTTACTTACAAAACTTGTTAATGATGAACATTTTCTGTTCAGAAACTTACGAAAAGTATAAGTTTTAATTTGAAATCTTCAAACATACAAACATTTTTATGAGAAAAAAATATAATAAGTAGTTACAGTAGCTTAACAAATTTTGTTCGACCAAACCATTTCGGGGGGGGGCCCGGGCCCCCTGTGCCCCCCCCTGCGTACGTCCCTGTTCGATACTGTCTAATATTCACTATGATCTGCCTTATTATGCGAAGTCTATGCATAATTAACACGATGTTTAGTCGAATGACAGGTTATAAAGCGTTACAATAATAAAATGTATGCTTGATTCAGAAATTTCACGATAATTTAAGGTGGTACACAATATTATATTTATAAGGGCTTTTACTATTCTTAGATCACAATTTCTGTTTTATATTTGCTGTCTCCTTTCCAATTGCCGCACAATTTTAATCAAATATTTATCAATTACGGGCAATTTTGTGCATATTTAACAAAACCGGTTAACAGGTTTTGAACAATTTTGAAAGCCTTTGAGAAAATACCAAAATCAGATGTGGCTTGAAATACACGTATTTCTTGGGTCTTTTACAGAATGTGTTTCAAGGTAAATATGCGGTCAAAGGTGGATTTGCTTTTATTAAAAAATATTTAAAATAATTCATTTGAAAGACAAACATAGTCAATTACAAATATTTTTAGAATGAAAAATGTATGGATACAAAATTAAAAAAAAATATATATATATATAAAAGTCTAAGGCTTCTTAGTTTTAATTAAAAATACAAATTTAAATTTTCAAAGTAAGTGTGGGAAAACCCCTACAATATGGTGCAATTGTTTCACTGTCCATTGGCTTTAGTCGTTCACACAATATCACAGATACTATCTTATATGCAATAGGGAGCAGAGTTATGCCCCTGTAAATGGAGCACACAGTCTTATCTCCCTCCTTGTACATGGGACATAGGATGCTCAGGTTCCAATCGACGGGTACGCACTCTTCCTGCCAGATGGTGCTAACTAGCTGATGCATACACCTTAGCTGTGTTCCTTTACTTACCTGAGGTTACCATTTTTAGCATTTGTTACCATTTTTAACCTGCAAAGCTTTCCTTAACCCCGAAAAGTGGCAAAACTGGAAGCAATTTTTAAGAGAGTGAGAGTGGAGAAAGAGCGAAAATGGCTTTCTCTTCAACCAGGGGCTACCAGCAAAATTTCTGCAGGTAAAAAATGGCAGAACTGATTTTTCGACTTTTGTTTGACGATTATTTCACAATGAAAAAGAAAATAGACGAAAAACAGAAGAAAAAGTCGAACGCTGACAAAACTAAATGAAAAACTGTGAAATAAAAGACGAAAATTGATTTTTTATGTTTCTTTTTGACATTGCTGCCAGATCTACCATTTTTCATAGGTGAGAAAAATCCAAAAACAAGAACAAATCGCTGGATGGATTTTTAAATGTGGATAAACTGTAGGTCTCATGCTTAATGTGATAAGGTGGCAGAATCGACAAAGTTATTTCTTACAATAAGCTTATTTGTTCCATAAAGGAATTTTGATTTGCTGAAAGCAAATCCCAGGAGAAGTGGTGTAGGGTATCACATGGTCGGCACCGTCCGACTATAACCTTTGCTTACTTGTTATTCTTCAACCCGTTTACAGCTGTCTGTACCTCATCTTGGCTGGACGGTATACACTCAATATCATCTTCTGGAATTGGATCTGCGGTATCTTCAACTTCGCTATTATTGGATACCAGGGACGTACGCAGGATTTCATTTCGGGGGGGGCCCAACTTGACCAAAAATTATGAAATTAAAAAATGTTTTGTAGCGTTACATAAAGCTATTTTAAAGGGTTTTTTAGTTGATTTTTTATGAAATATTGATACAAAGTATATAATTTCTATAGAGAGAGTTTACAATATTTTAGATATAACTTTGAAATTTGGAACAGAGTATAATAAATTAGTCTTTGGATGTTTAGAATTGAAATTAACCATATCAGAACACGTTCAGTATAGTCCCCATACAAAAATTCCGCCTGGTATTTTGAAGATTTTAACCAAATTCTGCAAAGCATTTAACGCAATAACTAAAATTTTTTTTCAAATGAACATTACCCATATAGGTTAACGTTTTAATGTATCCCAGAATTTTTAACCACAGTAGCTCTTATTTGGCATTTTCGATTCTATTTCAAAGATTTTCAATATTTCTTCTTCTTTAAAGTACATATCCATACATCCCACATTAACTTCAGTCGCATTAAAAAAGTTTTGTCTTCTTAACTTATCCTTATTAACTTATCAATTGAACTTATCAATTGAACACATTTTTACCACGAGGACTGATTCTGACAAGAAGATCTATCTAAAAACCTATTAATGTTATTTGTATACCATTAATTAATTGAAATCAATAACTCCAAAAAAAGAATAAATCGAAAACCCGAGTGGGGTTGTACCTAACTATTGTTAGAAAATAATATTCTTTTATGTCATATAAACACCAAAACTTTACTATTTTACCAGAAGTGATAGAGTCCATGCAAGCCAACTAAAAAATTCAGACAATTACATTTATGGTATGTTCCAGTACTGCAAGAATCTACTCATTTTTAGTAGTATAAATGTATAGATTCTTGCAGATTCCGGAACAGGCATTTAGAAAAAAGAGAAAACATTTTTATCAGGAGTCGGGCGATACCAACTACGACGCATAGACTCCGAATTCTACTCGCAGCACCCCAGCAAAATGTTCGATGCCAAAGATGCCATTCAATCATGGGTGCAAGTGATCTGGCATGTCATCTTTTTAGCATCTTCATCGATGAATTTTATATGAGCATGTCATTTATACCAATGCTTTGACATGTCATTTTCACCAATGCTTTGCATGTAATTTCCACCAATGCTTTGGCATGCCATTTTCACCAAAACTTTGCAATGACATTATCATTACGACAGGAGTTTTAACAACGTTGGTTGTGATTTCGAGTCGTCGACAACATCAATATTGTATTGTAAATAATTAATCTTATATATTTAGAAAATGTGTATAAATAAAAACACAAAATTCATTTCTATTGGATCGATGGAATGGGTTCAAATGCTGATGAAAAGATCGGATCTTTCACGGCTTCCTTTGCATGGGTTCAAATGCTGATGAAAAGATCCGATCTTTCACGACTTAGTTTGAACCAATGCAAAAGATGCCATGAAATCACTTCATCGCATGGAACCTCTTCCTTCAAATTTTGCTGGGACTGTTTGAGACTACGTAATCCACATTCTGTTTCGGCAAAATTTTAGCTAAGTCCTGCGATTGTCTAACACATTTTTTGAGTTACCGACAAAAATCGGTAAAATGTAAACGCAAAATTATATATGAAAAGTTCAATAAAAATTGACAACAGTCGGGATAACTTCACGACTGCTTTTTATTCGTCGCTAACTTACAGAAAACAAGTAAAAAAGCATTAAGTTCGGCCGGGCCGAACTTTTCATACCCTCCACCATAAAATATTCATTCCTGTCCCCAACTTTAAGTGAGTACGTTAAAATGTCAGATAATGTACATAAAATGCTTCATTCGGGAGGCCCTTTTTTATGGTGCCTATATCTAACTGTTGACAATTTTTGGTGGGCTAGAAATTGGGAGGTACTGTTATATAGGGGTTATAATAAAACATGGGCCTATGTTGACAGTTTTTGATGGGAGCCTTTAATGTCAAATAACTCCTAATTCGGTTAAAAAATTTAGCTAGAATCCTCAAAATATCGAAAATCGGTACATAACGTGGGAACTTCAAATGTCATTAACAGCTAGTTCGGAGGTATCTGGGCTATACGAAAATATGAACTTAAATGAACAATTTTTGTTGCAGAATTTTTGTTGACTTTTAAATTTCAAATTACAGAAAGTTCGTCCACAAAATAAAGCTAAGGTACGGAAAATCGGGAGGTTTGTTTTGGGGCTATACAAAAACATGGACCTACGTTCGGTTAAACATTTTAAGTAAAATCCTCAAAGTACCGAAAATCGGGAAGTATCGTTATATTGGGGCTATGTTGAAAATTGTTGATGCAGATGTGTGGTTACCACTACAACCTTCAAATGTCAAATTACAGTTAGTTCTGTTAAAAATTGTAGCTAAAATTGCCAAATTACTGAAAATTGGGAGGTACCGTTACATGGGAGCTATATCCGAACATGGACCTATGTTGACAATTTTTGATGGAGAGGTGTTGTGACCGCTAAGAACTTCAAATGTCAAATTACTGCTAGTTCGGTTTAATATTGTAGCTAAAATCATCAAATTACTGAAAATCGGGAGGTACCGTTATATGGGGGCTTTCTTGACAATTTTCGGTGGAGAGGTGTGGTGACCACTACAACCTTCAAATGTCAAATTACAGTTAGTTCTGTTAAAAATTGTAGCTAAAATTGCCAAATTACTGAAAATTGGGAGGTACCGTTACATGGGAGCTATATCCGAACATGGACCTATGTTGAGAATTTTTGATGGAGAGGTGTTGTGACCGCTAAGAACTTCAAATGTCAAATTACTGCTAGTTCGGTTTAATATTGTAGCTAAAATCATCAAATTACTGAAAATCGGGAGGTACCGTTATATGGGGGCTTTCTTGACAATTTTCGGTGGAGAGGTGTGGTGACCACTAAGAATTTCAAATGTCAAATGTTCAAATTACAGATAATTCGGTTAAAACTTGTTGGTAAAATTCTCAAAATACCTGAAATCGGGCGGTAACGTTATATGGGGGCTATTCCAAAACATGGACCTATGTCCACTAGTTATATAAGTTTATTGACATTTAAGAACCCTAAATGTCAATTGATAGCTAAATCGGTCTGAAAATGTAGATAAAAACGTCAAAATGCCGTAAATCGGGGGTACCGTTATATGGGGGCTATACCAAAACGTGGACCTATGTCCACCAGTTTTGTCACATAAGTTTATTGATATTTAAGAACTTCAATGTCAAATTATAGCTTCATCGGTCTATGAGCGTCAAAATACCGTAAATCGGGGGGTACCGTTATATGGGGGCTATACCAAAACGTGGACCTATGCCCACAACTTTTGTTATATAAATTTAGTGACGCTTAAGAGCCCTAAATATCAAATTATAGCTAAATCGGTCTGAAATGTAGCTAAAAGCGTCAAAATACCGTAAATCGGGGGGTACCGTTATATGGGGGCTATACCAAAACGTGGACATATGTCCACAACTTTTGTTATATAAGTTTATTTACACTTAGGAACCCTAAATGTCACATTATAGATAAATAGGTCTGAAAATATAGCTAAAAACGTCACAATACCGTAAATCGGGGGGTACCGTTATATGGGGGCTATACCAAAACGTGGACCTATGTCCACAAGTTTTGTTGTATAAGTTTATTGACACTTGAGAACCCTAAATGTCAAATTATAGCTAAATCGGTCTGAAAATGTAGCTAAAAACGTCAAAATACCGTAAATCGGGGGGTACCGTTATATGGGGGCTATACCAAAACGCGGACCTATGTCCACAACTTTCGTTATATAAGTTAACTGACACTTAAGAACCATATATGTCAAATTATAGCTACATCGGTCTGAAAATGTAGCTAAAAACGTCAAAATACCGTAAATCGGGGGGTACCGTTATATGGGGGCTATACCAAAACGTGGACCTATGTCCACAACTTCTAATATATAAGTTTATTAACACTTAAGAACCGTAAATGTCAAATTATAGCTACATCGGTCTGATAATGTAGCTAAAAACGTCAAAATACCGTATATCGGGGGGTACCGTTATATGGGGGCTATACCAAATCGTCGACCTGTGTCCACAACTTTTGTTATATAAGTTTATTGATACTTAAGAACCCTAAATGTCAAATTATAGCTAAATCGGTCTAAAAATGTAGCTAAAAACGTCAAAATACCGCAAATCGGGGGGTACCGTTATATGGGGGCTATACCAAAACGTGGACCTATGTCCACAAGTTTTGTTATATATGTTTATTGACACTTAAGAACCCTAAATGTCAAATTATAGCCAAATCGGTCTGAAAATGTAGCTAAAAACGTCAAAATACCGTAAATCGGGGGGGTACCGTTATATGGGGGCTATACCAAAACGTGGACCGATATAGCCCATCATCGAACTTGACCTGCCTGCAAACAAAAGACGCATTTTCCCAAAATTTCAGCGTCCTATCTCCATTTTTGTGGATGCTAGAGTGATTACCACAGACGGACGGACGGACGGACGTGCTCAGATCGACTTAGAATTTTACCCTGATCAAGAATATATATACTTTATAGGGTCGCAAATGAGTATTTCAATGCGTTACAAACGGAAAAACAAACTTAATATACCCTCCATACTATGGTGTAGGGTATAAAAATCGGTAATTACGAAATTATAAGTATTTTAATTTTACCGACAATTGTCGGAAACTCAAAAATTGAGTTAGAGAATGGATCTACTGATATCCCAATGTTTGTTGTTCCGCCTTATTTCTATCTTAATTGTACGATTAGAGGCTTATGAACTCAATGACATTTCAAACTTATGAAAATTCATAACTTTTGTTTTCTCGAAAACAAGTAAAAAAGTATCAGTCGGGTTTGCCGATAGCCTGTGTAAGTTGAGACTTTTATCTAAAGACAGATCGAATACGGGCTTCATAACCAAAATCTTTGTCCTATAAATTGTGTAGTCAGTGAGTTTCAGAATTTCGTGGCTTTTTTGGACGTATAAACTTTCCGACAAAAATATTTGGGTATAAAACTTCAAGATTGTGGGCGTTGTGATTCAATGCTTATGCTGAGTTCATAAGTTTGACTTCGATAAGAGCGCAAAAGTTTTGCACTTTTGTGGAGAAAATACCTGAAAGAATGGTCCGTTTTGGAAGTGGACCTAATTTTGGAAGTTATTCCTTTTGATAGTTATGGTGTCAAGCCGTTATTTTAGTTGGTCATGGTAAGATTTAGAGCTTTTGAACCGTTATGTCAGGAAGCATGGACTTACCACGAAAAATAGAATATCGCTGTAACCAAGACCGCAAGCAGTAGCATTGGTCAAAATGTCCAATGGATTCTCGAACAGCCCATAAATTGCACTTATGTTGAAATTTTGTGAGGGAGGTATCCAAAGATGTTGTCGCATATAGACCCTCTTGGTACTTGATATACGTATGTACGTCCGGAAATAATTTTAGGATGTTCAAAGTTTCGGTGAAATCGGATATTGAAATTTTGTGTGCGAGGTACCTGAAGGAGTGAACCGATATAATCCATATTCGAACCTAATCTATGTCTCGAAGAAATCGATTTGGACCTTCGAGAGTTATTGTGCGCACAATTTTAGCGAAATATTTTGTAGTCTTGTGTGAAAAAGGAATGGACCAATATGACTTAAAGTTCGATTTATCCGTTCGAGAGTTCTCATGCGCTCGAACCAGACAGAGAAACAAACTGGGCTAAATCGACGCCAAATTATTTGAAGCGGCTTTTGTCGAAAGATATGAGGAGTCAAAGGTCATTATTTCGATGAGGTACATTTTTACCGTTAGCCTAAAGGCTGAAATTACAGCAGATTTTAATACCATTTAACTAATGTTTGAGCATTAATTTCGTTTACGGTTGTTTTCAGCTACAAATTTGTTAATGGTAGGAAAAAAATTCTGGTGGGTATGCTACTTATAGCAGATATTAGCACTTTATGATACACAACAATAAATTTTTCTCCATTAAATAAATAATAAAAAAATTAAGGTAGTAAAACTATGTTTTAACTGGGTTCAGAGATATACTTTACGGAAAACACTTGATATATCGTACATTTTTCCAGTAAACATGTCACTTCACTCACTTCCAATCCGCACAATAATAAACTCGTCATTTTTTGAATACATAATGAGTTTAAAGCCTCAAGACCTTTATATTCATTATAGAATTCCTCGACCCTTTACAATTTGATAATGAAATTACAAGAGATAAAGAAGTTATTCAGATTTTACTGGAAGTTTTTCTCATAAAGAGTATTTAAACAAAAAAATTTTAAATATTTCTTAGACAACTTGTTCATACATCACATTTTTACATAACCTTCAAAACAATCTAACTTTTCTTTTCAAAATTCCAAAAATAAAAATTATTTTAGAGAAAAAACGTAATAATTTGTTAAAGTAGCTCAAAAAATTGTAGTCGACCAAATCATTTCATGCGTACGTCCCTGTTGGATACCAACAGTTTGGAAAAATAGTCCTTGCATCACCCGAGCACACTGTCTGTACCTGTTACCAGATTTCCCTGCTCGTATCCACAGGAGGATGTGCCTGCACTCTTTAGTAAAATTTTCGAACTTCATTGTGGCTGCTTACATCTCGATTTTTTCGAACTCCCGCTTTCCATTTCTCTCTGCAAAAAAGACGTTTTTCTTCTCTCCTTTTCTCCCGATACCTCTCTCGAGGGCAACGAGTTGCTACTGATTGTAGAGTAGCCCGCATTCTTCACATCGCACTATAGGTAGGTAATTTGGCCTGTTTTTTAGGCAAAAATTAACAGCGGTGGATATGTGGGCTTTTTATTCATTTTTAATGCTTTATATGCAAAAAGTAAGATAAAACATAAAACTACACCGTAAAATTCGGATATAGCGAACATCGGTTATAAGAAACTACATTTATAGCGAACAAAGTTTTGTGTTTCCAGGGATTTTTTTTTTAACATTTGTACACACATTCAACATCTTAAGACGACCACGATTATAACAAACAAAAATATTTACCCCGCGAGTAGAATTTTTACAATTTGTTAGGATTTTCAGACCCGCATTTAAACACAAGCGCATAGCGACAAATTTAAGCACTGTTTCAAATATTTTAGCATAAGATATTTAAAAGTATGCTTTAATAATAATTTTACAGACGAACACGTTTATAACGAACGCCGGATATGAGAACAAATTTTCTTTTTCCTACCCCCTATTCTCATTTACCTATTTTATTCGTTACAACCCAATGAACACGGTTAAAACAAAAGAAAAACGGTTACAATAAACTAAAGTACTGATCCACCAAAAGATTTTTATAAACATTGATATGTTTAAAATATTGATTCGTGAAAAGATCTTTATAAATATTATTTTTTTAAAGGACCAAATAAATCACGCTATAATGATTCCTAGTTAATACATATTACGGCTATAATTAACAAAAATGTTGACCACAACACGTCGGTACATTTTTAGAACACATGGTGAATATTTCTTTACAGAAAATGTCTTCTTAGTTCAAATCGGATGATTTTTTTATGTTTAATATTTCCTTCACCAAACAAAAAAATTAAAAAAAAATATTTTTTTCTGCAAGGAGGGCACCCCCAAAAAAGTGATATAACTCAAAAAACGCAAAAAATCGCACCTTGGTAATTATGTAGTTCATTCAAAACCCTTTGCTGAAGATATTCCCGGTGGCAGAATTTCGGTCAAAGTTGGACAATTTTGTAAAAGTCTATAATATAAAACTATAATTTTGTAAAAAAAAAAAAATCTTAGGTTGTATCCTATATGACGATTTCTTCTGCTGTAACAAACACTTTGAAGAAAATTATTTCTTAAAACAGAAAGTACGCACCGCCACCATTTCACTGAATATCATATCTTTGTATTTGATTATGAAAAAACTCTTACAAAAAATCTTACAAATTAGAAAACTTGCGTTATTAAAAGTTCAAAAATAGACTTTTTGCCTAAAAACCTGTCCAAATTACCTATAGTGCATCGGTAGCAGCACGGCACTCCATACATGGACAGGAGAAAGGTCATAAATTTTTTCTAAGCTCTCGTAAAATATATCGTTGTCTTCGGTGGTGGCATGGACGCAAATAAGACTGATATTAAAAAATCTAGCTTTTATGCGGTCTTTCATCCACCGGGGTGAAACTTGAGACTAGATGTTTTAACCTCCGACTAACTATAAAACCGCAACCAAACTCATGCTTTTTTGTCATAGCAGCTATAATACAGTGCATCACCTTTAGGTGTTGTTGTGACGCCTTTCCCAATCCATCGTATTTCCTATATGGCAGTTATATGGGGTTTGTACTTTGCAAGTACCTCTGCAAGTACTGCAGATCAACTTTAGAGGGCTTTATTTATTATTGTCTTATTAGGACGAAGGTCGTTAGTTATGAAAGTTTTTTTAATTAATTGAATTTTAATCGAGCTAACATGACCTAAGGAGTTTTGTATTGAAAAAGTGAATTCTATCTAATTCACCTCATCAGGCATATTGAATGTGAATGGCTAGAACCAAAGGCTGATTTTCATAACTTATATTTATACAACCATTATTACAAATATGCAGGGTTTTGTTTTTCTTTTCTTTCGTTCCTTCATAATAGCCTACTTTTTTCTAGGGGAGGGCTACTAACCCAACGCCCAAACCCAAGTTGTTAAGGTTCTTATGGGTGTTCGCGCGGCACATCTTAGCTAGCTACCTTTAACAGGTGTTAAAGGCAGCTACCCAGGTGACACCACGGGGAGGTCAGTGTCCACTTGAGATGAATGAAGGACCAAGATAAGTCCTGGGCTTTGCCATGTTAAAGCCGGCCAGGGCCACATGGGATATATCCCGAATGAAACGTAATATTACTTCAATATCTTGTATTGCCAATGGTTGATCATTGTACAATTTTCCTATATTATTTTTCTTGCTTTCTTTGATATCTGTTGTACATTTTGAGAATTTTTTGACATGCATTGCTGAAATCTGAAAATAAACTTGATCACAGTGTAAGATGAAATATAAACGACCTTTTTTCTTGTTGCACTACATAGCCCTACATAAATATTATTGCATGCTAAACGGTAATATATTTCCGCATAACATTTTGTTGCTTTTTTTAAGACCAGTTGTAAATTGCTAACACGCCCTCTGTTTTTCTTAATGGTGTCCGTTTTAAAATTTCCTTTTAGTATTTTAAAATTTTCCACCTTTTACTACTCAAAAACAATAACTAAAAATTTAAATATTGAAATGGAATTTACATATCACGATGCTGATGAACTCAGATGGAGGTGTGCTTTTTTTGCTTCTGCTTCTCAAAGTATTTTGTAAATATGAAACTGTTTGTTAAGTAACCATAAACATATTAAATGCTTGAAGAGAAAACGCAAAGTAGCAAAAAAGCAACAAAGGTAATGTTACAGCAAGAAGTAACACAAAACAAGCTGGGTGCACATCTATGCCATTCGTCTGTGGAGCGTTTGAATTGCAACGCTTTCGTGTCAATGCTTGAAAGGTTTTATGAAAAATAACAAAAAAAATGAAAGAAAAAACTACTTCTGTGATTAAGTTGTTTTCATAGCATCAATTAAACGTATACAGCTATAGAAGAAGGAGTGCAGACAAATAAGCTACCCGCTGTGAGCATGGTAGTCATTGACTATGTTATAGTCTCCTAAATGATAGGTTTAAATTACACAAGGTTACTAAATCTAATTGTAAAGCTTTTGAACTTGTTTTACATATTTTGAAATTTGAAACACTATATTGAACATAATACCAATGTCAATATCAAATTTTAAAGGAGGACAGTGTAAAAAGTTCGAATAATTTATGCCGATCAATGAGAAATGATAACAATACATGAGTGCGAGCAGTGAAAATTCCATTGAAGTATTGAATGTTTTGGAGGCATATGGAAAACCTCAAGGATAAAATTAGAATAGGTCAAGGTTTTCAGTTAGAGTATGATAAATTAGCTACATTCACACTACGGTAACTTTATCCCTTACAAAACATTTACTTTGAGCGAGATTTAAGATTATTCCATTTAAATATTAAACATGTAAAAAAGGGTTAAGTTAGGTCGGGCCGAACTTTTATACCCTTCACAATAAAATTTTCTGAACTAAAATGGAATAATTATTTTGTGACCACGGATAACCCAAATGCCTAATTAAGTTTGACAAATGTAAGTGAAAATTTCTTCAAACTGGCGGAACCTTTATATGGGGGTTATATCAAAATGTGGACATATTGTGACAATTTTTGGTCTAGATCTTTTGTGATCTTGTGGGAACCTCAAATGCCAAATTACAGCTAATACGGTTAAAAATTAAAGCTAAAATCCTAAAAATACCGAAAATCGGGAGATACCAGTCTTATGCATAGCTCAACGCAGTGACGGTATGCCCCTTGGGCATTAAAATCCCAACCCCTTGTCAGTCTTGAATCCACAAGGCTATCTAAATGGAAGCTGATAAGTTAAGGGGAACTTGGCATTCACGCATTATCACACCGTCCTCGATGGAAAATCTTAAACAACCGCAAAAGGACTCCAGAATGTGTTAGATAAGATCAAAGGACTCCCGAATGTCATAGATAAGATCAACCTGTGGAGGTGTGGAAGTGTTTATACCAGCTAAATGTGGAAGTGTTTATACCAGCTAAATGACAGACATTGTAGATCGACTGCAGCAAATGTTGGAAGAAAAAGGTCACCCCACACCTAAATTCACTATCATGTGCTGAATCGCATTTTTCGTTTTGAGGCGGAAGATGAGTTCAATGAGTCGACTAAATCACCAAACATTGAATACTTCTATGTGCAGGATTTGATGAGGAAATATGCTATATTAAAAGCAGCCTTCACCAATGGTAAAAATAAGATTCAAGAGACAGATGGCTGCCGAGACGGCATGAAGTTTCTTATCCATCACTTCACTTAGAGAAGTGAGATCCGTCATTCTAGTTCTTCCTGCGTTTATTCTGATGCCTGAAACCTGGAACAGGTTATGTCAAATCTGTTCATTCATTTCTAACTCATGGGCTGATCATTCCCATCAAAAATCCTCATTACAAACCTCCTTTCCCACCCATTTTTTTAACTAGGGCATGTCGCGCGATATATCTGGTTATAAGGTAATTTTTTGTAATTACGCTACACGTCGCAATTTTGATTGGATCGTCACGAAATTTAGAGTTTTAATGGTGGTCCTACAGAGGAAAAAAACCTATTGACTTGGGTAATGATCGGATATTATTCAGGGGTCGGAATGCGAAAACAATTATTTAGATAAAAGGCCAACGTTTTATTTCAAAGCGAATATCTATCTTCTGTAAGAGGTATATCGAAAGCAAAACTTGGCAAGGAAAGTAGAAAATATCACCTTTACCACGATGTGAAGTAGGTTGTCATAGGTGGCCGAACAACAGAGATATCGCAATAGTCGGTAATGCATCCCTTTTTCCATTGTTTGTGCAATCACACTACAGGTCGGAATTTTGATCGGATCCTCACGAAAGTTTGGGGGTTGATAGGGGTCCCATAGAGAAAGAAGCCTATTGATGGTTGGCGTACATTCCACTTTTAAATTTTTTATTTGAGTTGTACTGACGATGCACTTAAATGCGTTTCAACACAATTGACCTGTAATAATGAAGACATTCAGAGCAAAGGCGCTAAGCTATCCCAATTTTAATATTTTAATATTTACCAGTTAAAAGCCTATGCACAGGGGTAGTGGTGTAGGGTATCACATAGTCGACCCGACTATAGCCTTGGCTCACTTGTATTTCCTTTGGGAACGAAAGCCCCTATTGAGTATATTAAGAACCCCAAGGATCTCATAGCTGATGGTTCTGAGTTATGACGTAATGATTTTCAGGTATTTCTGTTTGGCGATATTGTTTCATCATTTTGCGATAACATGTTTTCAGTTAAATAGAATGAGGAATCTTTTTATAGAAAATTTTGTCATTCTAGCTCAGATTCTTCCATGTCATTTTTTCTTGAATTGAAAAAGTAACACACGAATAGATTTACTACGTAAAAAAAAAATTCTACAAAAATGTTATGTAGGTTCCCGACATCCAAGATATCGATATTATCCAATTTTTATTGTCCTTTCTCAAAAAAAAATCTAGTAATTCATCGATCGATTTTTTTCAAATTGTGTATGCCCGTTTTGACAAAAAACTCCCATTTTAAACCATCAATTGAAAATTTGACTTCTTCTATCCATTATTTCCCTAAAATCGCATATTTTTTAGAAAAACAATCGATGAAGAACTTGCTTTGCTGTCCTTGATAAGCCCACTAAAATATATATTATATTCGAACGAATGCCCTTTCTAAAGAATATGTTAGGAAATCCCAACAGATTAGCCTATATGGGTCCAAACATAGGAAAAAGTTAAAAATTTGTACCCATTTTATTCATTTATAGTGGTAAAGGAATTTACACTCGGAGTCGACCCGGAGTCGGAGCCGAAGTCGTGAAAAAACTGGTCTAGAGTTGGAGTCGAGCCAAAAATAACTCGACCCCGAAACCCTGGAGAATAGAAATCCAAATAATTTGTATGAAACAATAATTATAAATGCCAAAACTATTAGTATTATAAAATATGTTGGGGTGGGGCGCTTACGCCAGGACAGGTGTGGTGTGGATTAATGTGAGAAATTTGTAGGGTTCAACTTAAATTGTTTATGTTATAGACAAACCACAGTATAACGTGAAGTTTAAATCGAATTTTAGAATCAGTTTTGATAATTCAATAGAAAACATGTTTCCTTTTTGCATAATGTGGATATTTAAGTTAGCAGTATGGTAAATTACAGTTTTAGAGTCCGTTGGTGAATGTCCCATATCGATGAGGAAGCTGCCCCATGGGTGGGGTGGCTTCGCCACTTTCTAGACATTTTGTAAATTCTCAAAAATAATATTTCAAAATCAAAATTATAAAGATTTATGTATAAAAACTTATAGTCAAGATATGCCAAAAATAATATCTGAAAAACGTTAACGGTGTCGACATGAGAACATTTTGAACAAAAACGTGGCGAAGTCGCCCCATGTTATCATATACCAAACATCCAACGAGTGACTGATTTCGCCAGACATGCCGGACAACGTTATATCGGCTTAGAAGTTTATGCTGATCAAGAATATATATATACTTTAGAGGGTCTCCGACGATAATTGCGATGTGTTACAAAAGATCCTTCGCAAAAATTGTCAATGTAGGACCGTGTGTTTACGTTGTGTTTTAGAGGCCTAGCCACCGGAACAACAGTTGAAACAATTTGATATATTTTAAAATTTGAACCTTTGCTATAGTAGGGGGTTTAAAAATAATCGACACGCACAAAATAATTGTATTTTTTATTTGTTTTTCTTGAGATGACCACCTTTTCCAAAAAACAATACACTTACTAACCAAATACCGTTTTTTTTTCGTTTTGTATTAAATTGAAGAATCGGGATTATATTCATGTACCCTGTCCGTGGAATGTTTAGCTCAAATTTTCCTACCCTCAGCCTTAAGGCTAACGAGGGCATATACACTTTGATAAGATGCAAATATGCCTCATCACAATAATGGTTTTAGACCTCAAGTATGTTTGAACGAAATACGTTTCAGACAATTCGCAGTCGATTTAGCCATGTGCGTTTATCTGTCTGGCCGATTCGGTCAACAATTTGGCCTTCGTTATATATTGGCCAAAGTTCGAAGATACCTCCCCCTCAAAAGGCCAACATTGTTCATTAAAATGGTGCACACGATATTCCTCGAAGGGAGAATCCGATTTGGTCCAAATATTGCACATCGTAATAGTTTCTTCAAACATAGATCAACTTCGAATATTGCAGTTTAGGAACACTTTTCGGATCGTCAATTTTACGATGCTACATTTTTGAGTGAAGTTTATACTTTTTGAGATAAAGCTATAAATTAACCCCCCTGTCATCAAATAAATTGACTGATGTGCACGAAAACTTAGGAATTGAATATCCGATTTGATCGAAACTTGCTTATTGTAAAATTTCTTCCATACGTACATCAAGTTCCAAGAAGTTATATATTGGAAAGAACCTTCGGATGCTTCCCTCACAAAAGTCCACTTATTTTGGTTAAGAGCAGTTTAAAAGCTGTTCGAGGATCGTTTGAAAAATTTTACCGAAAGTAGTTCTTGTCGTTTTGTTTACAGCGATATAATGTTTTTCATGGGAATGTCCATACTCCCTGACATAAATGGTCCTAAAGCCCGAAAAAATCCACAGTGATCAACTAAAGTGCCTGATAGGCACGAAGTGATTGAAATTGGTCCAACCTTTGAGCATCGTAATATTTCTTTCAAACTTAAATATTGTTCAAATGTGGACTATAACTTTATTTCGGATAGTTCTCGCAGTACAAATTACGAAAGTCATGTTTTATTACACGCAAAGCCGCCTAATACTTCTTTACTTGCTGTTATCTTATCTTATAGGCTGAGAATATTTGTTTCAACAAAACCGACTAATACTTTCCTACTTCTTGAAATATATGATATCAGCTTCGTGTAAGCAGCGTAAACGTTCGTTTAACGGTAAAGTAAGAGTTGTCCTAATTCTAAAGTTGTACCATTTTGCAATGATACTTCTCTCCATATCCTTCTCATTTTAATACAGTTATTGAGTGTTTAGTAATGCAGAGCATTTAAGTTTCAGAGCGACCCTACACATCACTTTTTTACTTTTCTAAATGAAACCATTTGCCCGATTCTACAGCTACACACACACAATCAACTTAATTTAGCTACTCAAAGTGAAAAGCTTAAAACGCGATTGTTAAATGCTCATTAAAAAATAGTTTATTGCAATTATAGCGCGATTAAAAGTCTACAAAAAGCCAAATGGAAAAATAAATGAACAATGCCAGCACCAACAAACAATGGTTGATGAATATAAATGTAACTTGCCAAATGGAATTGTAAGTGGCCTAACCCCAACTTCACCTGAGTAACTAAATAAAAGGTGTAAGAAATACCTCATTTTGTTGTGCGGCAATTCTTAAAAACGAATTATAAACATTATTTGCGCCCAAACAGCAGCACACAATTCTAGACATTTAGAAATTCCAATGGCATGAATTTCGTTGTGGCATGACATTCTTGGATAATTTCTTCATTTGCGTTTACAGAATTACTTACCGGGATGTATAGACGTTACGCATTAAATGTTAACAAAATTCGCCGTGTTAAGTTGTAAAGAAAAAGGAAGCACTTTCTGCCAGTCAGCTAATAATAGTTATGTGTGTGTATGTCTTTATTTCACATTTAAAGTGCCACTTGGTTTTGCACTTTTAATTGTTTTTTGCCGTGTAATTATTTAAGTATTTTTTCTGGCATCGCAGTTAGTTGTACAATTTTATTACAATCGCCTGCATATCTTTGGCAAAAAGTTAAAAGCTAAAAGCCATTATGTTCGATGTGTGAAACATGATGTTCAATGTAAATGTTAGAACAACTGTATTACTGTTCGTCATTTACCGTCATAAGTGGCATTATTTTATATTTCTATTATTTATTCTAAGGTAAAAAAGATTAATTGCTTTTGTATTTGCTGGTCAATGGTTGGGTGCATACTTGTGAGCATATAAGCCTGGATTTTTTTTAACTATTTTCCGAATTTTGAGCTTTTGAGAGCCTCTAGATTCTTGGAGAACGTATAGTAGTTAATTGGAACGTAGTAATTCTATGTCATAGGAGTATTTGTAAAAGAGTGCCTGATGTAGTGGACTCGACTAAAAATCTCTCGTGAAATGGTCCGAGCCAATGATCGCTCCTCGAATTGCTCGAACATCTAACACACTGGAAGAGTGTCGATCAGCCTCATTCCGTTGTAGAATTTATATTGTGAAGGCTGAACTTGCCCACCGTTGGACCACAGATATTTCCTTCCCAATTTTAGGATTACAATCCCAAAGAATCTTAAAGTCATGGCAAGGGCAGCTGTGATATGCTTTCTCTAGGCGCTCGTAGAATATATCTTTGGTCTGTTTGTTTTTCCCTTCGACCGGGGCATGGGACGCATTTGAGACTGATGTTAAAGAACTTTGCTTTTATGCGATTTGTGGCAATTCTCTAGGGACGAGGTGTTTGAGCCTCTGATTTGCCATAAATCCAATACCTAGCTCATGTTTTATTTCTTGGTAGATATAATACACTGCGTAATCGTGTGTAACCTTTACGTCCCACAGTGGATCCACTTGTATGGAGAAAGTGGCTAAACATATTTCCAGTGTAAATATCGAGCTAATGCGCTGGTTACAGCTTTATGCTGCTGCGAAGATTGTTTTAAGAAACCATGAGCGTAGCATTCTCCCCTCTGGAGGGGAAATATGGTATGAATTGTTTTATGCTGTTAATACAAAATGTCACAAACAAAAGTACTGATTATCTTATGATGCTCAAATAGGCATGGGGAAACAAAACAATCTCCAAAACAACATAAAAACCAACCTATTTAGGGGGTTAAACATACCAACATTTTTGTTTGAAAAATGGTAAAATGTTTAATATATGTAGGTGGCAGCTCATATTAATACTGGATAATCTTAAACCCATGACCTACAGTGGAAAATTATTACCGAGGTGGGCACTCGTCAAATTTAAGTATATGGTCGAATTGTCATTACAAAATACACTATAAAAACATGTTGTTAACAGGAATTCCACAACGCGTTCAAACACTACAATCGAACTTCCCTATAACGATTTTTTCTCTATAACGAATAAAAATTTAAAACACAATTTTTTCTCACATATTTTTAACTATTCTAAACTCTCTATAGCGAACTTCCATGTAGCGATCTTCCCTATAGCAAAGTTTTTTTAATGCACAAGTGGAAAACCTCACACAAAATAATCTCTCAATAAATAGTTTTTGAAAAACATTATTAATTTTTAAGTGAGATTTCCATTATTTGTGAGGTTTTTTAATTAATTTAATTAATCGAGCTATATGACCTAAGGAGATTACATTGAAAAATTGATATCTAGCGAAGTCCTACACACACACATTAACCTCGATCGTTTCGTTAACTGGTTAGGTTAAAATCCTCAGGCATATTAGATGTTGTTGTTGCTAGACAATTTTCGCCCTTTGGAGCCCCTATTTATACGTCCAAGATTGCAAATTTGCATTTGTGAATTTCAAATTGAAGCTTTTTATTTCCAAAGACGAGTCCCCCTTCTATTCTAGAAATCAATTTTTCAATATTACATCATACTACGGTCGATATTTATTTTAATTTACACAATAAATGGGAAACAGCACGTTCATCAACGGTATTTTTTATTGGAGTTCACACTAAAAAGGAGAAGCAAAACTTAGAATAGAAATTGATTCAAAATACGTTAAATTTCCAATGATTACTATGCATAGTTTAATTTCATTACTTAGAAATAAAATTTTACCCCGGTTTCTCTATAACGAATTTTCTCTATAACGTAGTAATTCATCGGTCCCCAATTGCTACGTTATATAGAAGTACGACTGTACTTAAGAAAATTAAGCTACACATTACCTCCTTCTTCAAAATTAATTATAATGTTTTCTAGTAACTTGCACATAAATTGTTAGCTGTACCCACTACAAAAATATTAGTCAAATGTTCTGACTTTTGAGAATATTCTTAAGAAGAACGAGATCGAATGAAACAAAAACTGATCTATTTTTAAAAAGTTCCATGTCATAGCTGTCATTTTCCAGATGTTGTACCAAAAATTTTACATTCAGGATTTTATTTTTGGCCATTGGCTGGAACCATTGTGCGTCTGCCCGCTTCCATCGCACTCCCTGTAAGACGATAATATGAGCTTTGTACATACCAAATACATTCGCCAGTGCGCAAACTGCACCTACTCTGTAAAGAGTTCAAACATTCCAGGTGTAGATTTTCAGGTCATTGGCCTTAAAACGTTTGCGGCATGGTTTAATAAGAAAGGTTAGCCAAAGCTTTCTGTCAATTTAAATTTTTTCTTTCGACTATTCCTAAAACGTTAAAACAATATACACAATATGTGTATTAGGGTTATGACTTTTTGACATTTTTCCTCAAAAATGATTTCCTGTAGCAGGGATGAATGAACTTTTGCCTATTAATCACTATGCTATCGTTTATTCCATTAAAATATAAAAAAAGTTCACGCACAAATCAATTTTAAAAAAATAATTTTTTGAAAAAATGTATGAAATGAAAAAAAAAAAAATTTCAAAAAATTATTTTTTGTTGCACGAATGAATAAAAATAAGCCTACTAATAACTATAATAACATTTATTTCATTCAAATATAAAAAAGTCGCGAAAAAAGTCACTTTGAAAAAATTTTAAATTTTTTGTTTTTTGTTAAAAAATTATATTTTTGAATAAAAGCGTTTACGACATTTTTACTGTTCTCAGAATTTAAGAAAAATAGTGAGAAATAAATTTTATGTCATTTTAATTATCTCATGTGACTCTAAAGTTTATTTTCAATTATATGTCTGTTTTCAGTGACTTCAAAAAATTGTCCATAATTTTGATAAATTCAAATTTTAAAATCATTTTGTGCGTGAGGTTTTTTCACCGAATCACCTTATAATTAAGATTTTATGTAATCTTATGGCAAACCTCATCACGCTATGATACAGGGATATGAGGTTGTAAAAAAGTCATAACCCTAATGTGTATGTGTGTGTGCTGTTTGAATAATATGCCAAACAATTTTAAAAACAATCCAATTCAATGATTTTTAAGTTTGTTTTTAGAACATTTGTATGGAAGAAATTCGTCAGCTTTGCATTAAAACAAACATTTTATCATATCCACAACTCGATTATGTGGAGAAACCTTGACACTTCATTCATTTTTCGCGTTTTTTATAAAATGCTCAACAATGGTATTGTAAACAAACCCACTTGTTGCTTTTGTGTTTACTAATATTGACGTTTTAGGAATTAAGGAAAAACAAGGGTTCTATAGATTGTTTTCATTTAAATCTACCTCTTTACTTATACCATGGTTTGCGGGGGAGCCAACTTTCGTGGGTTTTGTTTTTCTTCTTTTTATACCCTCAGCAGTTATGCTAAAGAGGGTATATACACTTTCATACGGGCAAAATGTGCCTCATCCACATAATGGTTTTAGACCCAAAGTATGTTTGGACGAAATTCGTTTCAGACAATTTGAAGTTGATTTAGTACTGTCCGTCCGTCTGTCTGTCTGGCTGGCTGAAGCGCACGATAACTCTCGAACGGATCAACCGATTCGGTTAAAAATTTGGCTTTCGTAATATTTTATCCAAACATAGTTTAAGTTCGAAGATGGGTTATATCGGACCACCCCTTCCGGTACCACCCCCACAAAAGTTCGAAAATGCTCGGAAAATTTGTGTGCACGATAACTCTTGAAGCGAATAACCGATTTGGCCCATACTTTGCACATCGTGACTTAGATGAGGTTCCAATATGGACTCAATCGGTCCACTTCTTCGGGTACCTCCCACACAAAAGTTCGGAAAAGTTCAGTTTAGGACCTACTCTCGAATCGCTTTGATTTTTGTTGTAACAACTTGTATTCACCTACCCCCATACGACGGTACATGTTTCATCTGGGGCAAGTCCATACTTTCTGAGCAAATAGCCTGTAAAGTGCAAAAAAAACCCCTATTACACCTTGTTTAGTGGTTGGAGCGCAAGATAACTCTTGAACGCACATGCAGACTAGGTTCAAAAATTGGCCTTAGTACTATTTTGTCCAAACTTAGTATACGTTCGAAGATAAGCCATATCGGTCCACACCTTCAGGTATTTCCGCCACAAAAGTTCAAAAATGTTCGGAACAATTGTGCGCTCGATAACTCTAGAAGGGAGTGACCGATTTCGTCCATACTTTACACTTCCTAATACATCTGCCATATTTATTTCAGGTTTGAATATGGTCTATATTTGTCCACTCATTCGGGTACCTCCCACACAAAATTTTGGATAAATTCACTTTAGGACTTGCTCTCGAATCACTTTGATTTCTGTTGAAGCAACTTTAATTCGCTGCCTCAATTACGACGGTAACTGCTTTTTCAGGGTCAAGCCCTTACTTCTTGGGAAAACAGCCCAAAAGGTGTCCAAACTTAGTTTCAGTTCGAAAATTGGCGAAAACTTCCTGTACTTCCCTCTAATATTAAAAAAAATTCACTAATTGTATGCACGATATCCCTTGAACGGGGTAACCAAATTTATCCAAACGTTGGATCTCCTAATATTTTGTCCAAATTTAGTTTAACTTCTAAAATGGTCCATATCGATCTTCTCTTTATGTTAGCTCCCTCACAAAAGTTCAACAATTGTGTCCATCTGTCCGTAGATGAAAGTTTTAATTCACATAGGCTGAGGGTATATCTCTGTCGGCAAAGCCGACTGATACTTTTTTACTTGTTCTTTGTTCTTTTCATAGCACGTTGTTTTTTTCAATTGGTGGGTTACTAGCCCAACGCTTAACCCAAGGTTTTATCTTTCTTTTGGGTGAACGCGCGGAAAATAATAGCTTAATGTCTTTGACGGGTGTTAAAGGCAGCACCCCAGGTGACACCAATGTGACGTTAGTGTACACTTGAGATTTAAGAGGGACCAAGATAAGTCCTGGACTTTGCCAAGTTAAAACAAGTCATGACCGTTGCTTCTTATATTCCACCCCTACGTACTGTATAAGCGCCCAACGACAAAAATCAAAAAATGCATATCATCATTTTAAGAGTTTAAAGATCCTAATCGCTTCTAAATATTCCAAATTTTTCGAAACTCAACTTCATTTTTCCATTTTTCGCGGTTCTTAAGTAGGGGTGACGTAGGGGATGGAAGATACCAAGAAACGGTCTTGACCGGTTTTAACGTGGCAAAGCCCAGGATTTATCTTGGTCCCTCTTTCATCTCTAGTGGACACTGACATCCCCGTGGTGTCACCTGTGGAGCTGCCTTTAACACCCGTTAAAGGTAGTGAGCTAACATGTGCCGCGCATTCACCCAGAAGAACATTAAAAACTTGGGTTTGGGCGTCGGGTTAGTAACCCTCCCCTATGAAAAAACGAAAGAAAAGAAAAACAAGCCCCTCTAAATTTGAGGAACCTAGCAAACGTTTTAAGGGCATGGCAAGGTGTAGTTTACGCATTGGCAGACGTACTTGAAAAGTACAAGGCCGATATTACTGCCATACAGGAAATACGATGGATTGGGAAAGGCTTCACAACAACACCTAAAGGTGACGCACTGTTTTATAGCTGCCATGACACAAAGCATGAGTTTGTTTGCGGATTTATAGTTGGTCGGATGTTAAAACATCTGGTCTCCAGCTTCACCCCAGTGAATGAAAGACTCGCTGCAATTCGATTAAAAGCAAAATTTTTCAACGTCAGCTTTATTTGCGCTCATGCTCCCACTGAAGACAAGGACGAACAGACAAAAGATATATTTTACGAGCGTTTAGAATAAACTTATGACCGTTGCCCGGCCCATGACATTCCTCCAAACTGTTGGTATCCGATAGTAGCGAAGACGCCGAAGATACCACAGATCCAATCCCAGAAGATGGTATTGAATGTATACCGCCCAGCCAAGATGAGGTAAAGACAGCAATAATTCGGCTAAAGAATAATAAGGTAGCAGGAGCCGATGGCTTACCAGCCGAGCTGTTCAAAACCGGAGGCGACACTGACACTGGAGGCCATCTGCTAGGAAGAACGAGTACCCGACGATTGGAACCTGAACATCCTGTGTCCTGCCCACAAGAAAGGAGATAAGACTGTATGCTCTAACTATAGGGGCATAAGTCTTCTCCCTATTACCTACAAGATAGTGTCAGGGATAATGTGCGAACGACTAAAGCCTATGGTCAATGGAATAATTGGGCCATACCAATGCGGCTTTAGACCTGGCAAATCCACCATTGACCAGATATTTACCCTGCGGCAAATCCTGGAGAAGACCCAAGAGATGCAGATCGACACTTACCACCTATTTGTTGATTACAAAGCTGCCTTCGACAGCCTCACGTTCAAAGGTATTCCAAGCCATGTCTGAATTTAGTACCGCTGCAAAGCTCATCCGGCTTTGTAGAATGACATTAACTGATACTCGATCGTCAGTTAAAATAGGAAAGAACCTCTCCGAAGAGTTTGGTACCAAAAGAGGTTTCAGACAAGGTGATAGCCTCTCGTGTTATCTTTTCAACATTCTGCTGGAAAAGGTTAAACGAGATGCGAAGGTAAAAAGAAGTGGCACAATATATACAAACAGCCATATGTTACTTGCTTATGCCGATGACATTGACATCATAGGTCGATCGGTAAAGGAAGTAACTGTTACCTTTGAAAAAGTCAAAATTGAATCTGCTAAAGTTGGTCTGGCGGTAAACGGCGAGAAGACAAAGTTAATGGTGTCGTCGCGCAATGCGTCCATAGAGACCGGGTCAACTGTTGACGTTGGTTCCTATAATTTGAGGTACTAAGGGACTTCGTCTACCTCGGCACCGTCGTAAACACAACCAACAACATCAGTTGTGAAATACGAAGAAAAATAGTGTTGGCCAACAGATGCTACTTCGGGCTGAGTAAGCAGTTTAGGAATAAAGCCACATCTCGTCAAACAAAAACAACGCTTAACAAAACGCTGATACTACCTGTGCTGATGTATGTATGTTCAGAAGCCTGGATACTTGCACAAGCAGACAAGGCAGTGCTTAGTGTGTTTGAGAGAAAATTCTTCGAAAGATCTATGGACCAATCTGCGTTGACGGTGAATATCGACGTCGTATGAACCACGAGCTATACACCGACATCAGTATAGATAAACGTAACGAGATGCATAATTGCGTTGGATAGGCCATATCATAAGAATGAGCGATGATGAACCCGCTAAAAAGGCGTATAAATTCGGGCCTCATGGCGGTGCAGGCAGAATTGACAGGCCAAAGAATAGATTGCCCAAACAAGTGGATGAAGAGATGACAAGGCGCGGTGTTCCAGAAAGCGAAGCTCTAAACAGTTCGGCTTATAGAACAAATGTTCTGTAATGGGCTAGCTAAATAAGTATGTAAGTAGGAAAAGCCTTGCAAACATGACTAATTTCGGAGAAAAAATGTTTTTTAAAATGAGAAAAAAAGTTTTATTAACAGCAAGTTTCTGAAACAAAAGACTATTATTCACGCCTTAACTTAAGTTTAATCTTTTAGTAGATAGCCAAAGCTAGGTTTTTCTGCTTATAACAATTCCTCTAAATTACAAGGGTTGCCAAAATTTTTGGTTGTAATATTGGGCAAAATAAAAATGTTTTCAAATGTTAAAAACAACTAGTTTTTAAAGTAGGTGTAGTTAAAATTGATTTACTTTAGGGAAGGGCAGAGAAGACTAGTTTCGTCCAACGCCACTTGGATTCATCAGTTCCCTTAATTCTTTGTATTGAAACAAATATGACGTTTGGATTTCCTTAAAGTTTTAATTACTTCCCAAGCAAATGCAGGAATCGCCACTGGTATGGTACCAAATTGAAGCCAAAGGTTTGTAGATTTCAAATTTGTTTAGAGTTTTTGCGAAAATTTTCGGTTTTGGCAGTTATGGCCAAAAGTTTAACTCGGTTTTAAGTGCTAAATTTATATTTTTTGGAATTTTTATAAGAGATGTGTAACTTTTTCTTATGTGTATGTTCACTAAAATCTGTGCTTCTGCTTGTAATCATTTTTATGGATCCTATTATCGATTTCATTTATTATGGTAACATGTAACCGCTTTGAAAGCTCGTGTTGGAAAATATTTTGCGGGTTTTTCACTTTAATAAGAAAAGTTTGATTTTTGGGACAACCCAATGCTGAAACGTGGATCTATATTAAACAATTTAAGGAGGGTGAGAGAGAACCAAAATACGTCATTACAGGCAATTCGGCAGAAAAGAGTACCGAGAAATGGATGGTAACTCTATGTGGAGGCTGCGGCCAATTGTGGACCGGTATCATATTTCTTTATAAGGTGGTGTTCTAAACTCTAAGTTCACTATTAAATCCTATTCAGTTTGAGTATTTGGTTAATATCTGCAAATACCTTAAATCGTGTAATATATAATACTAGCAGAACCCCGTGCGCTTCGCAACCCCGATAAATATTAAAATACATTATTGAATGAACTTTAATTACATCAATTTTTAATGTCACCTATTCGGGGTTTTAATAAAAAATAAGTCGTTTTAGTATATTGCAGGAAGTGACAGTCTTCTGTGTCGAAATGTAATATTTAATATTGGTGTCCTTTAGGGGATACTTCCCTCTTATGTCTACCCGCGTTAAATTTCCCTAACAATTGCTAAAAGGATAATCTCTATCAACTTTGAATAATTCAAAAAAAAAAAAACTAAATAAAATATTTTTGCTTCTTCGCGGTACCTACTACTGTCATTTGAGGTACCGCGAGGACACGCCTTTTTATTCGAGACTCCGTACTTTACAATAAGATTAACTGTTACCAAGGTTGACATTTCTGAAATAAAAAGTAATTCTGAAATATACTATATTTATTATTTGCATTCGTTAAATGGGCTTTGCTCATGTGATTACCCGCAGATATTACAGCGCAAATTTTGTTTCGAGTCGTCTATAAATTTTATAGCTGTATCCTATTGGAGTTACTTTCTCAATTCCCTAATAAGACAGAAATATTCATTTTTGAAGTTTGATCCTTTAGGTTTGCTTCCCCCTCCAGTACCTAACATAATTTTTTTTCTTTGCTCGCGACACTTTGGATTGGTTTGACCATAACTTCTTAAGAATTTAATGCCTTTCAAGCTTGCTGTGATTTATATTGAGGATATTTGGTATTAGAAGTTCAAAGGGGACAACTGCTCTCCTGACCCTACCCCGCTTATTTTTTAAGAGATCACCGCGGAATTTCAAAAATTTATAAAGTCTATGTTACTTTCGGGTCTGAAATATACTCTGAAAATTTCAGCAAGATCTCAACATTTTTCTATTTTATATATACAGATAGGGAGTATACCAAATCATGGATCCATATTGAACAAGTTTCGCGGGGAGGTTGCTAAGCAATGAGAACTCCTGGTACCGGATTACAGCAAATTCGATTGAACAATGTGTTGGTAACAGAAAAATACTTCAATTTAGGATGATTCGTTACGTGGGAACCACGCGAAAACTTGGTCCTAGGACTACAATATTTTGAATTAATTGAAATAATCGAGCTAACATGACCTGAGGAGTTTTTGTATTGAAAAGTCCCACACCCCGAGCAATATGATACGATCGTTTCGCTAGTGGTTTAATTCAGCTCATCAGGCATATCGAATGTGAATGGCTAGAACACAATGGCTGATTTTGATATTTTATATTTACAAACATTATTGCAGATATGAATTATTTTTGAAGCCTTTTTCTTATCAACTCAACCTAGTGTCATGTATAGAATCATTTTTAATACATACACATGTATAAATCGAAGGGGGTTTTCCTTCATGAATTGTAATGCCTTCCATTTTGGACGTTTCATATGACCTCAACAACATTGTCGGTTTGTGGGAGAGAACCCAGGTTCAGAATCATTTTTAATACATACACATGTATAAATCGAAGGGGGTTTTCCTTCATGAATTGTAATGCCTTCCATTTTGGACGTTTCATATGACCTCAACAACATTGTCGGTTTGTGGGAGAGAACCCAGGTTCAAACCTCAGCCGGGGCAGCCGGGCTCTGTTGTAAATTTTTATTTTTTGTTGTCTTATTAGGATGAAGGTCATTTTTATTATTTTTTTTATTTTTTTATTTTTTTTATTATACATATTGACAAATGTCCCATACATACAACAACACATGCTGTCTACCCCTATCATCACAGTAGCTGTTCCTCGCAGAGACTTCGGTTTCCTGTCCCACACAGAGACTTTGGTTTCCTGTTCCTCACAGAGACTTCGGTTTCCTGTCCCACACAGAGACTTCGGCTTTCTGTCCCCCAATCAACAACATCGTTCCCGATCATTCCTAGCAGTTAGTCACCCTTATCACCGGCCTTACTACAAGCCTATTGAAGCCTATCAATATCGCATTTCATTAAATTAGAACATACTAGTATTTAGATCAATAAACATCCGATTGAACCCCTATAAGGGATAAAACTAGTCTTTTATTTAGAAAGGTTTAGTGGGTCCTTATAGAGACCCTGGACGCGACTGGACTTACCCCAGCCGACGAGAAAAGCACGTTACAAGACATCAGACATATCGGATGCGAATGGCTATACAGTATTTTTGTTAGAGTGGTTTTAGGTCAATAGGACTCATTGATATCAATTTCAGTTCGATATATTATCTAGAAGTAATTTTGTCACACCTTCCCATGTAAGTGCCACCACTGTGCTACGTCAATAAAACGAATAGACACATATTAGAGTATATGTTGTAAAATATGTATAAAAGTTTTGATTTTTTACATTTTTTATTAATTTTGAGTGGTAAAGGAATTTTTGTCAGGGGTGTGCTCCGGAGGAAATGGCAACGGAATTAATTTTATATTTACCTGTTAGGGCTATGATGATCATATGATAGAATTTTGTTGTTTTTCTCTTTCGAGATAAATTGAATGAACAAAAGGTTTTTGCAAATGAAAAAAAGATGTTAGAGAAATTGTCATCACAAACCATTAGACGACATTTTTCGCACTTGGTGACGGTGCTCATCAGGTGTACCATATGGGACAATCTGACTATTCCTCTACCGCAATTTTTTTTTCGTTCTATATATGTAGACAGCGGAATCCTATGCAAATGCATATATGGTTAGGATGGTCGTAGGGACAATCTGATTAGACAGAAACTCGTTTTATCAGAAAATAAAACGAATTAGGCCCGGAAATTTTTGCATTTTTTGCATATTGTGCATATGTTGACATATTTTTACATATTTGCATAAAATGAGCATATGCAGATCCATATGCAAAAATATATACAAGTATTTGTGGTCCAAAAATCCCACCGAAATGTGGTATTAAGTCTTCGTTAGGGGTATGCAATTTTACACCTGAAATTTGTCCGCATGTGTCCACGTTTTTATATAGCCCCCATAGAACGGTGCCTCCCGATTTTCGGTATTTTGAAAGTTGTAGCCTCAATATCCCACCGAAATGACTGAAATTTGGTATTTAGTCTTCGTTCGGGGTATAAAACTGTCCACCTGAAATTTCTCGGTATAGGTTCACGTCTTCATATAGCCCCCATAGAACGGTACTTCGGATTTCTGGTATTTTGAAGGTTGTGGCCTCAATATCCCTGCGAAATGTGTGAAATTTGGTACTAAGTTTTCCTTGGGGGTATAAAACTTTTCACCTGAATTTTTTTGGTATAGGTCTACGTCTTCATATAGCCCCCATTTCCGGTATTTCGATGGTTGTGGTCTCAATATCCCGCCAAAATGGCTGAAATTTGGTATTAAGTCTTCCTTGGGGGTAAATGCATAAAATGTAAAATGCATAAATTTTGCATATGCAAAAATTTATGCATTTTGCATAATTTTGCATATGTCATATTTTTCGATTGCAATTTAATCAGAAGACAGAAATATGCCCAGTCCCAAAATTTGACATGAATCGGACCAAAAATAGGGGTTGCATAAAATTCCGTTGTTTATATATTTGCCAAATTTATAGCAAAATTGCAATTAGGAATGGATTTTTCGTTAATAAACTCAATCATTTTCGATTGACGTAATATTTTAACCTCTCCAATTACGAGGGCAGTTCGAAAACTTCTTAGCCTAGCACAAAAAGCGTGGTATAAACAGAAAAAAGTTAAGTGTTTTGGAAACTTCCATCTCTGTTATGAACACATGTTAAATTTTGTTTCGATCTGGCTACTCCTTCATATAGAAACACGTGTTCAAAAAAGACGCATCCGCAATTTTTTTACAATGGAAAAATTAGAAATGCGTGCTGTTATTAAATATTTACATAAAAAAGGTTTACCGGGACAAGAAATTCATAATGATATGGTGAATGTGTTAGGTGAAAATGTTCCTTCATATGCAACAGTAAAAAATTGGATTGCTGAATTTAAACGTGGTCGTACAAGCATTGAAGATGAACCACATAGTGGACGTCCAAAAACAGCAACAACAACAGAAATTGTAGCCAAAGTGCATGATATGGTATTAAATGATCGACGAATAAAAGTGCTAATATCATGGGCATCTCAAATGATCGAGTCCATTTAATTTTGCATGAAGAACTACAGATGAAAAAGCTTTCTGCAAGGTGGGTGCCGCATTTGTTAACAGTCGATCAAAAACGCATAAGAATGAGCATTTCTCAAGATTGTTTGGATCGTTTTAAGCGAAATAAAATGGATTTTAAGCGTCGTTTCATAACTGTTGATGAGACATGGACCCACCACTATACTCCAGAGACAAAAAAAAAAAAAAAACAATCCAAACAATGGACTGAAGCTGGAGGAAGTGCCCCAAAGAAGGCAAAAACAATTCAATCGGCTGGTAAGGTTATGGCAACGGTTTTTTGGGACTTCAAAGGTATTTTATTGATTGACTATCTGCAAAAGGGTAAAACAATAAATTCAGAGTACTATTGCAAACTTTTGGATCAATTAAATGTACAAATTCGAGATAAACGTCCTGGCTTACAACACAAAAAAATAATTTTTCATCAAGACAACGCACCAGCGCACAAGAGAGTTATTTAAAAAATCGTGGTGCTAAGTGGGCTAAAGAAGCATTGTTAAATATCGATGCGTTTTCAATCTTTAAGTGCAATGATACCTTTTGTTGCAAATAACATTGATTTTAATTGAAACTATTTTAAAATATTCAAAATAAACAGAAAATGATTTTTTACAAAAGAAAACATAAACCAAACTCACTTCATTTTGCATGCTAGACATTCGTTCATGTTTAAGTGAAATAAAATCAATTTACAACAATAACTTAAACACGACCAGCGGCTACAGTTATTGAAGATCAAAACCTATGATTTTATAATTCACTAATTTCCATCATTTAAAAAGTAATCAACTTTACTGCAACCATTTGTGAATTGCATTCAATAACAACAAATGGAAATCATAAAAATATAAGTACGAGTATGCAGACAATTTGCAAACGCCGCTTCGAGCCTGTTTTATATTTCAACTAATTGCAATTTTATGCAAATTTAGTAGAGTCTCTTCGAGTTTCGTTAGCTATGTTATATAGGGGAGATATGCAGTGGTGGAATGAAGGGTAATGCAATGTTGAAAGCTGAAAACTAGCATTAAAACATTTTAGTAATTACATGTATCTTAACTCGTGTTCATTACTTCGGTCAGGTATGGCGTTTGCATTGCAGTTATAGACGTTAGGAAACAATGGCTACCGGTTTTTATTTTTTCTTCCCAAGCAATTTCTGCATGCAAATACAGTCTATCATTATTCCCTTTTTTCTACCTTAGTCAAGTGATTTGTTCAGATGATGTTAAACTCATGTTATATTATCTCCAGAATGAACCATGTTAAAAGTGACAGTTACTTTGTATCATAAAATGGGGGTGAAAAGCTTAGAGATTGTTTGGAACACATTTGATCTCATTAGACAGTCAACGGCGTTTTTATAGTTGAGGAAAATGTGCATTATATTGATCTTGTGCAGGATTTCGTAATCTTGTTGATCTTTTCCAGGATATAAATCGAAGATTTAAGCCACACTATCGAATTAGCTATAATATGGCATTTCGATATATATTTATATATTAAAAATTTAACAGTTTAAATTATCAACAACACATTGTCACATTTTTCTGATTATTATTACAATTATCACAAATGCTTCAAAAAATATATAAATACATATCGAGGTATCACTCCGAACTAATTACTGCTAATGATTAAAGCAGTCGTCCAATACATTTTAACTTAGTACGACCTGGATTAAAGTGTTAGTGGTTTTTGCACTGCTTACTTATTAACTAATTAGCAATCTGAATATCAGACCGTCACATTGCAAAAGTCAGCAATAGTTCTGCTAATGATTTGTCAACACTAATAATGTTTATGTAAATCCAGTTTGTATGGCATACAGATAATTAAAATTGTATTCTTGTTATTTTTTATTTATGTAAATTATTTGCAAAGAAATATTCACAAATGTCCCCCTGTTCTTTGCAGAATACCCCGTATGCCTTAAAAGATACTACAAGCAGTACCGCGGCTTGGACATCAACAGCGTTACAAGCCTCAAGTTATTATGCTTATGATCCAACATTTGGTGCGTGCGGGTAAGTGAAAATGTAAGTTTAAATGGTGTAAAGGAATGTCGTCATATGCAGACAATAAATGCAAGAATAATGAAATGTTATTAAGTATTTTGAGCAAAGGCAGCCGACGATGGAATGTATTAAAGAAAATTTAATTTAAAGAAGATAATCCGTTACTTACGGCAAAGAAAATCATCCATACGATTTGCATGAAATATTCTAAGAGAAAAACCTGATAAATCAGAGTTTAAAATCAATACCATATATGTATATTTGTGTTAATATGTCAGGGATATGGTTAGCGTTTCTAAACTATCCTAATTGTAATATTTTGAAACTTGTATTGCAATGACAAAAAATGCTGCTTCTATTAGGTGTTTTCAAATAAGGTTAGCTGTTTATGAAAGAAGACTAGCAAAGCTTCAAAAGCAAAGTCGGGCGGGGCCGACTACATTACGTACCACCACGATTTCAATATAATTTTGCGACATTTTTTCTAGACGTCACATTTTCAATTTTTTTTAAATATCTGTCCAATTTCGTTTTTAGTGTGTTTAATACATGATATCGGCTGAAAATATATATGGAAGCTATATACATATGATTTGGCACAGTTATTTCTAGACTAACCACCGTCACAAATTCCAAATTTCATTGAAATCGGACAAATATAGCGTGTTCCGTGCATCAAATACCTCAAATCTGCCTAAAATATATATGAGAGCTATATCCAAATCTGAACCGATTTCGACATAATTTGGCACACTTATTTCTATGCCAAATCCCGGCAAACATTCCAAATTTTGTTGAAATAGGTCATATATAGCGCGTTTCGTGCATCAAATACTTAAAATATGCCGAGAATATATATGGGAGCTATATCCAAATCTGAACCGATTTCTATATAATTTAGCATACTTATTTCTAGGCTAAATCCCGGTAAACATTCCAAATTTTATTGAAATCGTACATATATAGCACGTTTCGTGCATCAAATACCTAAAATCGGCCGAGAATATATATGCACGCAGAGAAAAAATATTTTTCGCTTTTGTTGGAACAAAAATATCTGTTTTGGTTCCAAAAATGTATTTGTTTTGTTCAAACATTGTAATCCTAATCGAAAAATACCATCTTTTGTTCCCAACATAGAAAACAAAAACAACTTTCGAGTTTCCGCAATATTGTAAAAATCGTTAACAATACCGATTGTAGGAACTATCATAATCTAATTTTGTTTACAAAAAGTATTGTCAACCCAGAAAACCAGCCCAGAAATTTTTGATTTGAGTGTATATACTTCTCATATACACTTTTCGCATAACTTGGATATAAATGTCGCGTATAATATTGCAATCATTGATGAACACAATACATGGTTCGCTGCATTGGCTGACAACAAAGACAAACAAAAAGCCACAAGCACCCACCACAACATAAGGAATAATTAAACACCAGAACAAACTCCGGTATAACACCAAACCTCAAAACACAATGAAGATAGAAGAATGAAACAAAACAGAAACAAATAAAAACAAGAGTGTGCTTGTTGGTATACATACACACAAAAACAAAGATAAAGGCATCATGTCATACAAACAAACTCACCATAATTGTTTTTTTCAACACGGCATCGAATAGCGAGAGAAGAGAAAAAATTGTCGAAGAAAAGAGAGAACTATTGTCCAGTTGACAAAAACAATTTTTGGATTTAACAAAACCCAATTGTTGGAATCACTATACTACATTTGGAATTGAACAATATCTTTACAATACATATTTTGCTCTTCGAATATTGTTGGATCAATCATATTTTTTCTCTGCGTGTGGGAGCTATATCCAAATTTGGACCGATTTTTACCAAAATAAATAGCGTTCGTCCTTTGGCCAAAAAAAACTATCTTCCCCAATTTTCATGCGAATCGGAAAATAAATGCGACCTGTACTTTGTTTACATAAATACATGCACAGACGGACATGCGTAAATCGACTCCGTAAGTGATTCTATGTATATCCCTAAAGGAACTATGGGTCTATCTCGTTTCCGTTTGCATGTTACAAACGAATGCACAAAGACATAATACCCCTTACCACAAGGTGGTGTAGGGTATAAATATCAGTGGATTTAACATTTAATGGATAGCTATTAATCCACATTAAACTTTTACCCACACAAAGAAATCACAAAAAAAAAAATAAATTATACCAAGACCTCGCTTTGTTGATACGTTCCAAAAAAAAACACGACTCAAAATATAAAACTATGTACAGTTCGGAGATAGGCTTCAGGGTAAAAAACACTAGGTGGAGAACTTACTTGAACAACTAGGAACCCTAAATGCCAAATTATGGTATTTTGGTCTAATTTGGTCAGAAAATGTAAAATCGTGCTGTATGAGGGTTATAACAAAACGTGGATATATGTTCATAATTTTTGGGGAGGTACCTGAAGGAGTGGACCGATATGGCTTATCTTCAAACTTAAACTATGTTTGGACAAAATATTACTAAGGCCAAATTTTGGACCGAATCGGCAGATCCGTTCTAGATTAATCTTGCGCTCCAACCACATCACAAGGTGTAATAGGGGTTTTTTTGCAACTTTCAGGCTATTTTCTCAAGAAGTATGGACTTGCCCCTAATGAAACTTGTACCGTCGTATGGAGGGCAGTGAATACAAGTTGCTAAAACAAAGATCAAAGCCATTCGAGAGATGGCCCTAAACTGAACTTTTCCGAAATTTTGTGTGGGAGGTACCCGAAGGAGTAGGCCGATTGAGTCTATATTGAAACATTATCTAAGTCTGGTACACATTTTACGATGGGCAAAGTATGGACCAAATCGGTTACTCCCTTCAAGAGTTATCGTGCGCACAAATTTTCCGAACATTTTCGAACTTTTGTGGGGGAGGTACCGGAAGGAGTGGACCGATTCTGCCCATCTTCGAACTTAAACTAAGTTTGGACAAAATATTGCGAAAGCCAAATTTTGGACCAAATCGGTTCATCCGTTCGAGAGTTATCGTGCGCACTAGCCAGCCAGACAGACGGACAGACAGACGGACGGACATTGCTAAATCGAATCCAAATTGTCTGAAACACATTTCGTCCAAACATACTTGGGGTCTAAACCCATTATTTCGATGAGGCACATTTTGCGCGTATGAAAGTGTATATACCCTCGTTAGCATAAATGCTGAGGGTATAAAAATATTGCACAGTGTTTTGACAAATGACCTCCTACAAAACACTGTTTTTACTAAAGCAGTTTGCGGTGCCTACTGTAGCCCGAAAACGAATAAACCGATCAGCATATGTTTTTGTAGGATCATTAAGAGCCTAATAATCTCGTACTTAACCGAAACGGAATTTAAAAATATCCATTTTTAAAAAATTGTGAACTGTCAAATTCAAAATTTCGATTTTAACTAAAAAAATGGATAGCTTTTTCGCCATAAATCGGTCAAAAAAAGTTTTTAAAAAAAATCTTTCGCTTAAGTAAAAGCTTTTTATATGTATAATAATCCCACAAAATCATATTAAGATCGGATCAACCGTTTTCGCATTCAAACATGCCATTTCGAGAACACCGTGTTTAAAACTTCGATTCTCTTTCTTTCTCTTTCTAACGCTCATATCTCAACTAATTTTTGTTCGATCGACTCGAATTTTTTTTCGATTTTGTAAAATTTGTAAGTGGCCATAACCCCTTAAGAGACATGCATTTTCGGTTGCGATGAAAAACGCTCAATAACAAAAGGTTAAATTCTGATATAATAAATTGTCTTAGTTCAGTGCAATTTTACACAAAGTTAGCTGAGAGTATTGTTGAAGCTTTTCTAATATTATTTTCACATTTTGTTACAGTAATTTTGAGTTCAAATACGAAAAATGCCGACTACTGGTACATGCCGCAGTTAAGAGCATTTACGCTATATCGGCTTAAGTGTAGTTTAAGAGTTGTTTGTGAATTGTTTTGAAATTTGTTGTATTCAAGTCCATGCTTCTTGACATAATGGCAAAAGCTCTAAAGATGTTTTCACAATTTACTTTATACATGCAAATGAGTTTAATATAATTTTTATACCCTATACCACAATGTGGAAAAGGGTATTATAAGTTTGTTTTGGTAAAAATTCATGTAACACCGCGAAATATTCGTCGGAGACCCCCAATGTGGTATACCAATCTTCCTATATCGTCGAGATAAAGCGATTTTGAGATGTGCGTCCGTCCGTCCGTGTGTCCGTCTGTTCATTATAAATTGTAATCAAACTCCAGGCCGCAATTATGGACCGATCGTCACGAAATTTGGCATGGAAGTCAGTTTCACATCAGAATAGATCGCTATTTTAATTGGTGATGATCGTGAAATATTTAGCGGGTGAAATGGACCACAACATAATTTTTATACGATTTTGTAGCGGCTCTGTAGGTCGCAATAATAGTCCGATTAACGCGAAATTTTAAATAAGGTAGGAGTACATGACAAGAAAGAAGCTTGCACTTTGAGATGGCGATCAGATTATATCTAGAGGGTTAAATGGACCACAACTTTTGTGTGAAAATTTTGAAAATTTTTAATATACAGTTTATATCTTTGTTCCTGAAAGACAGATTCCTTCCTCGTGAGTTATATTTGGAAGATGATCTCTTGACCTTTCCATTGATGTCAATTATGTTGATGTACGTGATCAGATAACAGAGTTGCAGCCTAATATATCCAGTTTTTTGTGTGTAGTGTAATCATAAACACGCTATTATAGCGCAGTTGGTCGCAATTATAGCTCAATAGCCACGAAATTTTGCACGACGTAAGAGTTTAGGTTGAAGAAAATGCCTATAATTTTGCATGATGATCTGATATTATTTAACGGGTGAAATAGACCATTACTTTTGTAAGAAAAATATACAAATTTTATTTTTGGTCCACATTTTAATTCCTGGTGGGCATATACCGGCAAAGTAGCCTACATATGGAAAGATAATTACTGACCTTCCCCCCTGATGCAAATTGCAATAACGTGTCTGCTAGATAATGGGCCTACTGCCTAATATATAATGGGTTTTCTGTAGAGAACCACATTTTTTTATGCTACAAATTGTTTCTATCATGACAGAGAAATTTTCAGTTCAGTTGGAAGTTTTATACAAATATTGCAGCATGGGTCGCCTCGCCATCTATTTTATACCTCAGGATTTACAGTAAAGGTGATACATATAAAATACGACCAAAGATGTGTCTAATCGAAATAATGGTTTTAGACCCCAAGTACGTTTGGACGAAATTCGTTTCAGACAATTTGGATTCGATTTAGCCCTGTCCGTTCATCTGTCTCTCTTACCGTCTAGCTGGCTGGTACACTCGATAACTCTCGAACGGATCTAAAATTATGTGAACGATAACAGGCGAAGTGAGCAATTGATAGATCGGGTAAGACTAAGATCGGTCCACACCTTCGGGTACGTCCCACACAAAATTCGGAAAAGTGAAATTTACGAGTCCTCTCGAATCGATTTGAATTTTTTTCAGCAGATTGTGCATGGTACAATTGCAATAGCAAGTCCATACTTCCTGAGATTATGGCCGTAAAGCTCCAGGAAACCCTGAAAAGCAATCAAGAAACCTAAACAAAATGGCAAATCCGCAAGATAACTCTTAAGGGGATTTTCTGATCGGTCCAAACTTTGCACATCGTTTTATTTCATCCAGTCGTGTATCAGGTTGGAATATGGACTATATCGGTCCCGTCCTTCGAGTGCCTACCACACAAAATTTGGGAAAAGTGCAGTTTGAGGACTCATATCGGATCTATTTGAATTTTTTTGAAGAAGGTTCTTTTCACTGTACCTATTGCAACGGTACATTTTTTTCCGATATTTTCTGAGATAATGGCCCAAAAGTTCCAAAAACCCCTGCCAACATTACTAAGGGGTATATTGCCCATTTGAAAATTTGATGTGGCCAGGCGTGGGAATCGAACCCAGACATTCAGCGTATAAGGCGGTTGCACATAGCTAATTCCTAGAGGTTGTGGTGTAGGGTATCACATGGTCGGCCCCGTCCGACTATAGCCTTTGCTTACTTGTTTTTTATATTTTTAAATATTGAACATGCAAGTTTAAAAAAAGACACACCTGCCAATTGGCAAATTATATGCAAATTATGTGAATTTCATTTAACAGAAATAACAAATGCGACCGACATCTTAACACGATTTTATTTCAGATTTAATTATTCACGGCTTTTGAAGAAAAGCCGTCTAACAATATTTTAAACAAATTTATTAACTCTTGACCAAAAATTCAATACTGAACTTAAGTTTAGGCATCACTCGTGATTTCGCTGTGTCTCATTTTTGACAAGAATGCATAAAGTATACAAAATATTATTATTAAATTTTAAACAATCCAACAATAGAATTTCTATACAAAAACGACGTCCAAACAGAACAGAAACAGAATACATAAATTAAAATAGATCATAAATTATCGGCAACTTTTTTTGGTGGGCGAGAATTTAATTTTTGCAAATCAAATTCATTTGATGACGTATGGCATGAATTTTTTTACCTGTGCCTACATTTTTTCTCCTCATATGCAAATAATTATAAAAATCGATTTATGTAAATTTTTATTTATTGTGCTTTAATGCAAACATACACACACACACATCAGCAGCCACTGAAATAAAATGCAAAATAAAACAAACATTAAGCATCCATCCATCCACTGTCTGCATTGAAATTCAGCCAAGCCAGCAAAAAATATCAAAATCCAATTGCATCTGATGCGACAATTGTTGAAAAATAAAATTTCAGTTAAAAGTAAAATACACCATATCAACTCATTTCAATGCAGTCTACCAAGTTTGAATTGCCGTTGGCAGGGAGGCTTGTGTGTGTGTTCTGTGAGAATGTTTGGAAAATCCCTTTAAAACAAAATGTTAAAAGGGAATTTAACAATATTATTAAAACCAAATGTCCAATAACAGAACAATGAAAGCTTCCATACAATGGCAATAACCTTAAAAATAAAGTGTACAAAAACAACAGTGACAACAACTGCTAGCAGCCAACCAACTGGCCAACAACCAACAGTAACATGAACTTTAGCCAAGTTTATAAATGGAGTTTATTTTGGGGTTGCAGTTACGGATGTTAAGGGTCATGACTGTGGTCGTTGGTTAAGAATAAAATGGTTTTGTTTAACATATATAAAATTTCAATATTATTTATTTGCATTTAAAGATTTGTGGGAAAACTAACTAAAAATCGAAATTGAGCAGAAACTTCATCACGCCATAACTCGGAAGTTCGACTCACGGCGGATCTGTCCTTCGGGATTCTTAATATACTCACCAAGGGCTTTCATCCCCAAAAGGAATTATCTCTGCTCCAAAATTTCGGTTCACAGTGTAATTAAAATTACTACATGCTATTCAAATTTCCATACGCCATAGCCCATTTTGCCACATTTTGGGGTGTCATCGATAGTTATCACGCCAAACAGAGATTTTGGTTGGTCACCGTCGAATTTTTTGGCATTTGGGTCATTTTGTCAGTTAGCATGGACTTGCCCATGTAGAAATATTAAGTATGTAAGTGCACTTAAGAGAAGTTTTGAACTTTTGTAAGGGAGGTAACCGAAAGTTTTGTCCTATATAGTCAGTCCTACTTTGCACTATCGTGATCACCGTAAGAACTTTTTGAACTTTTGTACCATTATGTCTTGAAGCATGAACTTTCCCACGAAATACATTGTGTCGTTGTAAGCAGGCCCACAAGCATCAGTTCTTAAACTACACCTAAACGAAAATGTTTAACTTTTGTGAAGGAGGTACCCGAAGGGATTTTCCGATATGGTCGTTCTTGGCACTTGATATACGTTGGGAAAAACTTTACCATGTGGAAAATTTCGACAATAACTTTTATGTGAAATACAATTAGTCCAATGCCTTTATTCCTGCAGGAAACATTTCAGCAATGTAATTTATAAATCAAAATATCATTGGCTCAAAAAATTTCGATTGAAGCAAAATATGTTGATGTAGTGGTAAATTGAAGTACATATATACATCTCAATAAGCATTTGTTTTAGTTCACAATAATGACACTAGAAACAACAATTGCACTTCAATTGTGAGGAGATTTCGCATAAGGTAATTGCGCTCTGCTACAAAAAATTATTCAGGAGTACCGATATAAAAAGTTGATTTTGTCCATGCATGACGAAAATACCTTTAGCTTTTTTTGATTGTATAAGCTTAGATTTGCAACTTTCTATACCCTCCCCTATAGTACGAAGGGTGTATTAAATTTGTCTTTCCGTTTGCAATGCATTGAAATAAGCATTTGCGACCCTACCCAGCAATAAATCAAATCCGTTAGTCATTATGTAACCCATTACAAAATAATGTGACAAGAAAATGCTACTTACTTCACTCTTAATAAGTAATGACTACGGTGGCACAGAGCCTGTGTATCCAAACTCGGGAGGTACCGCGCTATGGGGGCTATATCAAAACGTCGATCTATACCTAAAAATTTTTGGCGGAACGTGTTTAGACAAAAAAAACCTTCAAAATACCGAAAATCAAGAGTTACGCTTCTATGGGGGATATAGGAAGACGCAGATCTATAATTCTCTTCTGGAATATTTTAAAACCCCATGCAAGACTAGATAACAAATTTCAGTCTTTCGGTGCGATATTGACGTCACAACCTTCAGAATTAAGAAAAGCTGGAGGTACCGTTCTATGGGGGCTATATTAAGGCGTGAACGTGTACCGACAAACTTCTGGAGGAATGTTTAATACCACCAACGACGACCAACTACCAAATTTCAGGCATTCCGGTGGAATATTGAGGCCAAAACCTTCAAAATATGGAAAATCGGGAGATACCGTTGTATGAAGGCTATATGAAAGCGTGGACCTATACCTCAAATTTTCTTTGGGAAAATTGTATACCCCTAACGAAGTGAGCTACATCAAAACGTGGACCGATATAGCCCATTTGCAATACTAAGCTCTATCATGAAAATTGCGAGCTGTATCTTGATTTCAACAGACAGACGGACGAACAGACGGACTGACAGACGGACATGGTTATATCGACATAGAATCTTACCCTGATTAAGAATATATATATACATGGTTTATAGGGTCTCCGATGAATATTTTGATATGTTACAAACGGAATGACAAATTTAATTATACCCTCCATATTATGGTGGAGGGTATAAAAAAGTCCACTTCAATCGTTCTAAAAACAGAAAATTTGTTTTAGCTTATTTTTCAACTTCTAGCCGCAATAGAACAAATTCTATTGGTTATGGAATTATTCTAGTGGTTATATAACAAGTGAGCAAAGGCTATAGTCGAGACGGGGCCGACTCTGATATTTTAAAATCAATGACAACACATTTGATATCAATTTAAAACTCAGATGGTTCAGTTTCACTATCGGGCTGTCCCATTGTAATATATCCAATAGAAACAGAAATGTCCTCAATGAAAATAAAACCCCACAGATTGGAAATCTGAGCATCTTTTTCCACATCTCTAGTATTTGAACACTTTTGATAACGCAATTGAGATCAATTTAAAGCTCACAAAGTCTTACTTATTATAGGTCACTTTTGTTGAAATGTACCCAACAAAGCTCGGATATTCTCCATTGCAAGTCAAGTAAAAAAATAGTACACTAACCTACTTGCCATCATTGTAAAGGTGATATTTTCTTCGTCCATTGATAGGGTTTGCTTTTGGAATACCCCTATTAGAAGCAGAGATTTTAGCATAAGAATAAAACATTAAATTTTCCACATATGTAAGTTTTTGGCCAATTCTGAATCCGGAATATTATCCGCCCATCACCAGTCAATAGCCTTCCTTCTCTGGGACCCCCATCAACACCCAAAAATTCGTGACTATCCGATCAAAATTGCGACCTGTAGCGTGATTAAAAAAAATTGGAAAAACTATTGCAATAGCTCCGATATTTGGCCACCTACGCCAACCTACCTTGCATCATTGTAAAGATGGGATTTTCTACTTTCATAGTCAGATATTGCTTTCGGAAAGTCGCTAACCGAAGCTGTGATATTCGTCATTATGATTAAAATCGCGAAAACGAAAAGTTGGGTTTTATTTGCGACTATTGTGATATCTTCGTTTTTTGACCACATACAACAATCCACTTTGCATCGTTAGAAAGGTGCTCTTTTTTTGCTTTTGTTATACCCCTTATAGAAGCTGAGTAATTCGCTTTAGAAAAAACGTTGACTTTTTCTCTACATAAGTTCTTTGCCCATTCCGACACCTTAAATTATCCGACCATCACCAAAATCAATCAAAATTGCGATCCGATCAAAATTGCGACCTGTAGCGTGATTACAATGTTTAGATGGACAGACGAACGTTTAATTTGGTATATATGTATAAGTATGGGTCTACGACCATTATTTCGATGCGTTACAAACTTTTTGGCCAAAACCAACTTATAACACCCTCCCCACATAGTGTTGCAGGGTATAAGAACAAGTTATTAAATACGACATGTCCTTGTTAAAATAATGGAAATGAAAAAGCTTGTTATTCTCGAATTAGTTAAAATCAGTTGATGCGCATCCGATATTGAATTCCCGACCAAAATTAGCCGTCAGTTGAATAAACACAATTCAAAAAAACTTAAAGTGAGTAAATGTCACGCAATGCGCACCCATCAAAAAATGTGGTATTTAAGGAAATTTACGCATACAATTTTCGACTTTGGACTCCATTTATTGCAATGCTATACCGAACACACTCATGAGATTTATATCGTTAAATCATGAATTCTGTACTCCTATAATCAGTGTTAAATAATATATTGTTGCTCGCCCGGATTATTAAAAAATTCAAAAAAATAAGAAATTCAAGCTTCAAAATGTCAGGAAAAATTTTAAGGTGAATGCAGCGAATATATCGAAAAATCATACACTAGTATCATGTTGTCCATGGATTATTCTTTGATTATTTTTTGGTCATAGGTGTAACATTTTGGCCTCAACCCATTTTTCTACATTGATGCATACACAGCATCCACTTAAATTATTTTTAAAGTCCGACATTATGAGACCCCTCCCAAAATACTTCATTTGAAAGAAATAGAATATTTAAACAGTTCGCGAATTGTGAAAGGTTAAAATTCGGATTTATCGATTGTAAAACTTTTTTTGATTTTTACCATATATACTTGATCAGCATAAAATTATGTCCGTCTGTTGTTATCATTATAGCGTCCTCAACTGAACTAGCCCACTATATTTGTACATCCGAATATATTTATCTATAGGTAGGTGAAGTTCGAAGATGAGCTATATCGGCCCTTGTTTTGGTATAGCCACCATATAACGGTACCTCCCGATTTTCGGTATTTTGGAGATTTTAACTGTAATTTTTAAAAGAACTGGCTGCAGTTTGATTTTTGAAGTTCTTCGAGAGTAACAGCTCTTCTTGATCAAAAATGTTCAATGTCGGTCTATGTTTTGCATAGCAATACCTTCCGATTTTGGGTTTTTAAGGATTTCAGCTCTAATGTTAAACCGAACTATCTGTTTTTGCCATTTGAAGTTCCCTGCTGTCACGAAACTTCTTCACTAACAATTGTTAACCTAGGTCCATGTTTTGGTATAGCTCCCATATAACACTGTGCACTGTGAGCTAATCGCGTGCCGAGTATTTTAAGACCTAATAGACAAAACCCCTAACAAAAAAAAAAAAAAAACATTGTTCCACAACATACCATACGGGACAAGGGAGACTTCTCTCATATCAATGAGTGCACGCCGATTCATATTTAGCTCACTGATATGGGACCTACTGTTTATCGCCGAGTCCGAATGGCGTGTCTTAAGACACCACTTGTGGAGAAGTTTCTCAAGGCTGAAATACTCAGAAAATGTCGCCAACATTACTGAGAGGTATTTTGCCACCGTTGAAAAATGTTTGATGTTGCTTGACCGGGGAATCGAACCCCCGACCTTCTGCGTGCAAGGCGGGCGTGCATACCATTGCACCACGGTGGCACCCAAACAGACAAAACCCCTATTTGGGATTAATATTGCAGCAAACATGTGGATAAGAGCAAGAAGAACATGTTTGGAGGTATAACGAACCAGAAAAACTGTTCTTATTGCTTCACATTTTATAATATATATAAAAATTCCATCATTTGTGTATATTACGCAGCGTATCTCCAAAACTGTTAAATTTTTCTTAATGTTATCTTTGGAGAAAACATTCGCTTGAATGTCGTAAAAACTTTACAGAACATTTTATTGTTGTTAAATGCCTCTATCGTGTTGTTTCTAGCATATTTTTCAACGACAATTTGATTAACATATCAACAATTCATTGAAATCCTCAATATGAGAATAAACAGCCTGTGTGAACATTGTTTCAAATATGCCTTATAGAAGGTATGATATGAAATACCGCTTAATCGACGTGACATAAGCATTTAAGAGTTTCAGAAAGTTCTGAAGAATTTTAGGGCACATTTACTTTGTTTAACTCTCAACAGTTTAGCTGCTATTGACCAGATTTCTAGAAATTATGTAAACTTTTCTATATTTTAACTTTTCGTCTGTTTCACATACAAGTTCTACTACTTTAGGGCTACAATATCGCTGAAGACTGCAAACCAAAATTGTCATTATTTTCTGAGAAATGGTTGGATGCATTTCAATTGATTACAATTACAAAAAATGGATGAAATATAGAATAAGTCGCTCAGGCATCTCAATTTCCAATTTGTTGAATTTTATCTACATGAAAAATCGTTTATCAGTGAAAAGCATATACACTAGGTTTATGACTTTTTTACAACCTCATATCCCTGTATCATAGCGTGATGAGTTTTGCCATAAGATTACATAAAATCTTAATTATAAGGTGATTCGGTGAAAAAACCTCACGCACAAAATGATTTGAAAATTTGAATTTATCAAAATTATGGACAATTTTTTGAAGTCTCTGAAAACAGATATATAATTGAAAATAAACTTTAGATCCACATGAGATAATTAAAATGACATAAAATTTATTTCTCACTATTTTTCTTCAATTCTGAGTATCGTAAAAATGTCGTAAACGCTTTTATTCAAAAATATAATTTTTTAACAAAAAATAAAAAATTTAAAATTTTTTCAAAGTGACTTTTTTCGCGACTTTTTTAATATTTGAATGAAATAAACGTTATTATAGTTATAAGTAGGCTTATAATTATTCATTCATGCAACAAAAAATAATTTTTTGAAAAAAAACAAATTTTTTCATTTCATATATTTTTTCAAAAAATTATTTTTTTAAAATCGATTTGTGCGTGAACTTTTTTTATATTTCAATGGAATAAACGATAGCATAGTGATTAATAGGCAAAAGTTCAATCATCCCTGCTACAGGAAATCATTTTTGAGGAAAAATGTCAAAAAGTCATAACCCTAATATACACAGGGGCAGTGGTGTAGGGTAGGGTTGTGTAGTTCCGGAACGAACTAGTTCCAAGGAACTATTCCGGACTAGGAACTATTGCATCTATAACCAGCTCTGGCGTTTCTATAGTTCCTTTAATTCAGATAGTTCCGTTCGTTCTTCTCGTTCCTTTAATTTACCGCCTACGTCGACCTTTCTTCGTTGCTGTTTATTCGATTTGGAACTTTGGAACTATATTAAGGAACTAGTTCCTTTTGGGAAAAGGAACTAGATAGATCGATCCGCTCCGGGAACTAAATTGCCCAACTCTAGTGTAGGATATCACATAGTAGACCCGTTCCGAGTGCAGCCTTTACTCACTTGTTTCATTTTATCTACATTTTCGGGCAAGATTGAATGTCCTTTGAAGTTAGTTCCCAGTGCTCAAAAAAATCTCCACATAAAATTGTGAACATAAATTATTCCATATAAGTTCAGAATACTCGTATTTCTTATTTTTTACTTGTTTTGATTGATTTGAATAATGGCATTTCAAGAAAAATGCTTTAGTTTTTTTTTTCACTTCATATCTTTTAACATATATATCATTAAATTTTGTTCCGATCATCTCTTCAATTCAGCCAATAAAAATTTTTCGATTCCATGAAATTTAAATACAGAATATACATACTCCTTAAAAGTACAACCTTTGCAATTCACATCAAACCCAACACGGTTAAAAGTTTTGATTTAAATTTTAACTGATGACAAACATAAAAGAACATAAAGTTGTTAATTGAATAAAATTAAAGAACACTTTTTTAAACGCACACTGGAAAAAAGCAAGGGAGATGGGAAAAACTTAGACAAAGTCACCATTTGTCATTTGTGAGCAAAATGTAAGTCAAAGTTGTAGAAAAAGCAAACTCCAAGCCGACAAAGTAGGGGTGGGTGGGTCTAACAAAAAGTCAAAAGTTTAATGAACTTTGCCGTCTGTCACAGAGCCAAAACATAAGGCTACCATGCCATATAACAGTTGTGGTACTTAAAATGTTTTGTAGCTATTGGCTTTCAAGAATAGATGGCCAAAAAGTGAAGGAGTATAAAGACAACCAACAACAACAACAATAAAAACTTTTAGATTATTCTATTACTAAACAATTTAAAAAACTTTAAAATTGCCACTTTTGCTTTCTGACTTTTCACTTAATTTTGTTTTTAGTTGTACAGACTATGTTGCTGTATTATCATCGTAGTCGTGTGCCTGTATTCGTTTTAAAGAAATGTCCTCTTATTTTTGGTTTAACACCCCCCGTCACAAGCAAATTGTAGGTTTTTTGTTTGATGACATTTTTGTAATGTCTGGCAAAGTTCTTTTGTTACTTACTTTTAGTTTGTTGTCCTTTCTTTTACTCGGAGTGTGTATATTGTATTCTTGGCAGTTACAACCACTTAAAATGTTCTCTTCTATGTATAAAATATGTATTATACGCTACAAAGATTTTTCATATTGTTTGATATCACAATGAATAATGTACAGTGGATTTTCAATATAAAAAATAAACAAAAATATATTAGCTTAAAATAAGAATAGTTTTCCTTATCAATGTGTACAGATCCTTTAAGGCCAATGACAACTGATAAACAACTGTCAACCTCAAGCTCAAAGAAGAATTTTGTTTATCATTCGTTATTAAGGTCGAAAAATTTCAACATAATAATTCGGTCGAAGAGAACATAAATTCAAGTGGTACTTTTAAAAGGTAGTAAAATATTTGCGTAAATATACATGTGTTGCTGTTACTTATTTCCTTAACCACTGTAAAGAAAATCTTTCCACAATCAACTGAATAGAATGAAAGTGTTTTCGATAAATACCCTCCTACCAATATTTCATGTTGTATTTTGCTTTTATTTTTCTGCCTTTGGGGTTCTCAATAAAAACAAGCATATGAAATTATCTCACGTCGGTGCTTTCGTTGCTTAGATTCTCATTTTATTCCATCAAGTTCAAAAGTTCGGAATGTTGCCAACAATTAAAAAAGTTCTTTATTGTTGTCATCTCTAAACGAAGCTTAGTGGTGTTGTGGCTCTTTTATCATTAGTATTATGAACGGGACGTTAAAACACGAGAAAGGTGAACTGAACTGATACGGAAATATCATTTATGTTATGTATTAAATGTCATCTATGAAAAAAGATTTTCCAACTGTTTATGGTAAATCATAAATTGTAACTTGTTATACCCTACACCACAATGTGGAAAGGGTTTTTCCGAAAATTCATGTAACAACGCGAAATATTCGTCGTAGACCCCCATGTTGTATACCAAAATTCATATCTCGATGAGACAAAGCGATTATGCGAAGTGTGTCCCTCCGTCCATTAAAAATTGTAAGTACAGGCCGTAATTATGGACCGATGCACGATGGGGCCGATGATATGTTTTTGAGGCAAAAAATCACAGGGGCAAGCTAGACCTTCAAAATTTCGTGCAGATGTTTATAATCGGCCTAGAAGCTAATCTGCCAAATTTGGTTGATATCGGTTCATATATAGATATAGCTCTCATAAATATGTTCGCCCGATTTCGAGTAATTGATGGACCAAACACGAAAATTCTGTCCAATTATGATGATATTTGGAATATGTGGCGGAATTTGGACTGGAAATAAGTTTGCCAAGTTATTTTGAAATCGGTTCAGATTTGGATATAGCTCCCTTATATATTTTCGCCCGATTTGAGGTATTTCGTGCAACAAACACGCAATTTCTGTCCAATTTCGAAGAAATTTGAAACGTGTGTCAGGATTTGGTCTAGAAATATGTTTGCTAAATTATATTGAAATCGGTTCAGATTTGGATATAGCTCTCATATATATTTTCACCCGATTTTAGGTATTTGGTGCAACAAACACGCAAATTCTGTCCAATTTCGATGAAATTTAAAATGTGTGAAGAAATTACGTCTAGAAAAAAAAGTATGACAAATTATATCGAAATCTGTTCAGATTTGGATATAGTTCCCATATATATTTTCACCCGATTTTAGGTATTTCGTGCAGCAATCACGCTATATATGTCCAATTGTGATGAAATTTAAAGTGTGTGACGGAATTTGGTCTAGAAAACATTATTGAGAAATCACATTGAAATCGGTTCAGATTTGGATATATCTTCCTTCACTATAATCCACATTAGGGCGCCCTCTCTTCTTTTTATCATTACCTTGTTCTAGCGTAAATACTGTGTCGCTAGCTAGCCATAAGCTTTCAAATTGTAATACACGACTTTTTGACCTCCAATTTTTTATCCATTTTTGGTTAAGGTGTGCCCAAATATTATAAATTTGCTTTTTAACTTCAGTCATGAAGTTGTCTTTGACACCTCGATTAAATTTTGCAGAAATCCATTCTATAAGGTGTTTAGGTTTTCGCTGATTTTCCAACCAAAAATTAATTAAATTTTTAAGTTTTACGAAATCTGGAAGTTTTTTTATTCGCAAGTATACGCAAAAATTCTTTTCAAAATCTGTTAGCCGACATTGTCACCTTTCACCAAATACATATTTTTACGAGAAAGCACCCTGAAGCCGAAAGTTCTACTCCAAAGAACACATGGACGATACCACAGACTACATCAAAAACCATCACTTACTGACACAACAAATTATTGACCACATCTAATATTACATTTACACTTTTAATAATAATCTTAATTTACATAAGATTACCCGTATTTTCCATTTTTAAAAAATAGATAATATCAACAGATCAAGTTTTGGCGCCAAAATACTTAAATTGTTAAATTTCGACTTAATGTCAGAAATAAACGGAATCATAATTATGACATCTTTGACAGCTTGGCATGTCGCCGTGGGTCGTTGCCAGATTGTAATTTTTTGGTTTTGGAGGTTTGAAAGTGTTAAGAATATAATTCCGTTATTATTTGATTTCAATCGCTGACTTGAAAAAATGACTTTTTGCCTCAAAAACCTGCCATTGGCCCCATCGTGCGATGGTAACGAAATTTTGTATGGAGGTCAGCTTCAGAGCAGAATGTACACCTATTGTTATTTGTGACGATCGTCAGGGTGCGAAACGGACCAAAAATTTGAAAACCAACCCTTGACCTACCCTTTGATGCAAATTACATCAACGTAGCGGTAAGATAAACCAACCCTTGACCTATCCTTTGATGCAAATTACATCAACGTAGCGGTAAGATAACGAAACTTCTGTCTAATATATACATAAGTGGGTCCATTTATTGGGCTGGTTCGTTTGTAAGTAACTACATTTACCTCCCATGCTACAAAATGTCGCAATCATGATAGATCTTTTTTTTAAATCATGGTAGAGAAATTATCCAGATTTTAAATCTACGCAAATTGCAATGATGTACGGGGGATTTAACTCCAATGTTCTTGTCGATTCTATATTAACGAATAACATGCTAGCATTGGGATTATACAGTGTTAACAACACAAATCACACCCATTATTCATTGACAGTTAATACTCTACTAGATCTTTTTTCGTCAATAACACCGCGAACATCTTACTATATGATCAAGTTTCAGCACCGTGTTTCTCAAAACTTGACCTTATTTTCCTTTCTTACAACTCTAATATGCAACCAATTGATCAATACCTGTTCCGTGACTACAGGAATTTAGGATATAGCGATTTGGAAGACAAATTTCTACAGATCAACTGGCATGATATATTTTCCCTTATTTCTGTTGATAAACAACTCCACTTCCTCCAATATAATATTCACTCATTATACAACGATACTGTTCCCATCAAAAATAAGCAAAGATAATCTAATAGCAAAACTTGGTTTAGTTCGGATATCAAACGTCAAATAACAGATAAGGATAGAGCATACTCGAGGTGGAAAAGATTAAAAACTCCAGAGAGAGAGTATAGCCTATATGAAAGTGCTAAAAATTTAGGAATTGTTTTTAAATCATCTCAAAGATAGACAAACCACATTAACCAAGTCGTCGGAAAACTTATGGAAAATTACCTTCCTTATGGCTTCTTCAACCATTAACTCCACTCAATATCAGGTGCCTCATGGCTAAAACTTTTCTGGTACCTGGATTAATCTATGTATGCGAACTATTTGCAAACTTTCAATAGTATTGCTCGTTATGTTTATGGCTTGTCCAGAAATCAACATATTTCACAATATGCTAGTTCCCTTTACGGCAGGGTGTGTGCTAGCACACAGGCAAATTGTGAAAACGTACTCTTAATTTTTTTGTGAACCATAAACAATTAAAAGTTTATGCAATTTTTTATTTATATTTGTTAATAATGGGCATTGTGGACGATTTTAGACAACATTAATGCTTAAAAAATGTTGAAATAAGTAATGAAACATCAAGAAAAATTAAATATTAATTCTCCCTTAAATTTGCCTCTCCCTCAATTTTGCTCAGCTCCACTTTACGGCAATGATGAATAAAACAGTACTCTAGCCAGTGTGCCCATTTTAGCATTTTCGCAGCTAAATTTAGCATTATTTTTTTGTATTTAGCCGCAAAATTTCCATTTAGCATTTAGCATTTAGCATTTTTCAATATTAATTTAGCGTTATTCTATCCACGAAATCAGAGATATTTTAGTACTTTTTTTTATAAAAAATCTGATAAATGTTGGTTGAATTGAATAGAACAGCTCTTTTAACAGCTCAAACCAACGTAGTTTTTCGTCTTTGCTCTAGTTTAAAGGAATGGAAATGTGAATAAGCAAATACAATAAAACAAGTAAAAAACGTTAAGTTTGCCGTGTCGAACTTGTTATACCCTCCACCATGAAATTTTCGGAACTGATATGGAATTGTTAGTTTTTCTTCTTGTTACGAAAGTACCAATGTCACTATTTTAGGTGGAAAAGTTTTTTGACCACTGGCATCCCCAAATACTAATAATTCAGTCTTCTAAAAACTTGAAACTACATGAAATATATGGGGGCTCTAACACAACATGGGAATATGTACTAAATTTTCGATGGGGAAGTTCTTACCTACTGCGAACTTTAAATACCAAATACAAACTAAATCCGATAGTGCCCAAAAATGGGCATGTGACTGTGATTTATGGTGAAGAACCATAACCACTTTGAACCAAAATGACACCCAAAAATAATTTAAATTAGTCGGTACCTTTTTATGGGGCCTATTCCAAAACATTGACCTATGTCCCCAATTTTTAATGGAGACGTTTTTTGACAACCCTAAATTCTAAATTACGGCTAGTTCGGTTGAAAATGTAGCTAAAAACATAAAAGATACCCGAAATCGGTTGGTTCCGTTATATGGGGCTATTCCAAAAACATGAACCTATATCCGCATTTTTTTGGTAGATAGGTTTTTTTACCACAAGGAATACTAAGTACGAAACTATAACTAAATCGGTCTGAAGATGTAGCTAAAAAATATTCCAAAACGTGGACTCTGTGTCCACAACTTTTGGTGGAGAAGGTTTTTGGAACCTTAAATACCAAATCATGCCCGTTCAGCCTGAAAATGTAGCCAAAAACAGCATTATACGTGAAATCGGCCGGTACCGTTTTATAGGGGCTGTATCAAAATGGAATGATATAGTCCATCTTCGAACTTGACCTGCTTGCAAACAAAAGACGAATCTTTCCAAAAATTCAGTGTCCTATCTCAATTTTTGTGGATGTGGATAGATCGATTAAGAATTTTACTCTTATTATGAATATAGGGTCGCAAATAATTATTTCAATGCGCTACAAACGGAAAAACAAACTTAATATACCCACTATACTATGGTGGAGGGTATATTTTATTAAAAAATAACGTTTTTAAATTTAGCATTATTTTTTAGCATTTTAATATTTATTTTAGCATTTTTTTAATGCTGATTTAGCTGCAACACTTTTTTAAATCTGGTCACACTGACTCTAGCGTCAATTTCATTTCGTTTGTTTTTTATTCTCTTGCGCTCAGTCGATGGTGAGACATCAACGAATGCACACAAGCACGGACGTACGAACTGTTTTCTTTATATTTTACTTAAATAGTGTTTGTACATTAGAATTAAGATTTGTAATTTATTTTTTGTTATTTAAAATAACTTCTTTAGTCTGACCATATCAACCAAATAAAGAAAATCTATTAAAAATAACATTTTTAAATTTTGTGCTCAATCGGAGAGTAAATTTGGTACTCTTACCACTACAGTCACATATGTATATTGTTTTGTGCATCCCTGCTTTACGGCATTAGCTTAAACCAGTGTTAATCACCACTGAGCTCGCGAGCCGTGTCTGTGTGAAAACACACAATCTCAATTGTGGTGAGTTTGAACGTTTGAAACGTCATAACTACCTCCAAAACGCAGAAACGGTCATACAAGTGTAACCATATGGATTTCCTTACTTTTTTCTCTTTTTATACCCTCCAGCACACCGAAATATTCGTCGGAGACCCCATAAAGTATATATGTATATTCTTGATCAGGGTAAAATTCTAAGTCGATATAACCATGTCCCTCTGTCCGTCCGTCTGTTAAAATCAAGATACAGCTCGCAGTTTTCAAGCTAGAGCTTTGTAATTTGAAATAGAAGTTTCTACTACCCCTAGTATGTTTGGTATTGCAAATGGGCGATATCGGTCCACGTTTTGATGTAGCTCCCATAGAATGGTACCACCCGATTTTCGGTATTTTGAAGGTTTTAGCCTTATTATCACACCAAAATGGCGGAAATTTGATACCTAGTCTTCGTTGGGGGTATGCAAATTTCTTCTAAAAATTTGTAGGTATAGGTCCACGTCTTTATATAGCCCCCATAGAACGGTACCTCCCGATTTTAGGTATTTTGAAGGATGTGAATACAATAATCCATCGAAATGGTTGAAATTTGGTATTTAGTCTTCATTTGGGGTAGAAAACTTTCCATCTAAAATGTGTCGGTATAGGTCTACGCCTTCATATAGCCCCCATTGAACGGTAGATCCCGATTTCAGGTATTTTGAAGGTTTAAGCCTCATTAACACACCGAAATGGCTGACATTTATTACTTAGTCTTCGCTGGAGGTATGAAACTTTCCCCGTTAAAATCAAGATACAGCTCGCAGTTTTCAAGATAGAGCTTTGTAATTTGAAATAGAAGTTTCTACTACCCCTAGGATGTTTGGTATTGCAAATGGGCGATATCGGTCCACATTTTGATGTAGCTCTCATAGAATGGTACCACCCGATTTTCTGTATTTTGAAGGTTTTAGCCTTATTATCACACCAAAATGGCGGAAATTTGATACCTAGTCTTCGTTGGGGGTATACAAATTTCCCCTAAAAATTTGTAGATATAGGTCCACGTCTTTATATAGCCCCATAGAACGGTACCTCCCGAATTTCGGTATTTTGAAGGTTGTGGCGACAATAATCCATGGCTGAAAATTGGTATTTAGACTTTATTTGGGATATAAAAACTTCCATAAGAAGTTTGTCGGTATAGGTCCACGCCTTCATATAGCCCCCATTGAACGATAGCTCCCTATTTCCGGTATTTGGAAGGTTTTAGCCTTATTAACACACCAAAATGGCTGAAATTTACTACTTAGTCTTCGTTGGGGGTATAAAGGTGTTAAGGTTGTGGCCAAAATAATCTATCGAAATGGCTGAAATTTAGTATTTAGTCTTCGTTTGTGTTATAAAACTTTCCCTAGAAATTTGTTGGTACAGGTCCACGCCTTCATATAGCCCCTATAGAACAGTACCTCCCGATTTTCGGTATTTTGAAGGATGTGGCCACAACAACCCACCGAAATGGCTGAAATTTGGTATTTAGTCTACGTTGGAGGTAAAAACCTTTCCGACTGAAATTCGTCGGCATGGATTCTCGTTTCGATATAGCAACGAACGGTACCTCCCGATTTTCGTAATTTAGATTTGTGACGTCAATGTCCCACCCAAAGACAAATTTGTAATTTAGTCTTCCATGGGGTTATAAAATATTCCAGAAGTGAATTATCAGTAAAGAATTATCCCCCATAGAGGCGTACCTCTTGATTTTCGGTATTTTTAAGGTTTTAGCCACATTTTCCTACCGAAATATCAGATATTCGGTATTAAGTGTTCTTTGAGTCTAAAAAGTTTCCGCTAGGAATTTGTACCAAATTTCGGTATTTTGAATTTTAGCCACATTTTTTACCGAAATTGCTGAAATTTGGTATTTAGTCTTCTTCATAAACGAAAGGAAATTAATTGTTCCCGGCCGAACTTAACGTCGTTCTTGTTAGGTTTAGTTTAGGTTTTCGCGATTTTGCTTGGAAACCGCAAGTCCTATCGAAATGGGGCTTAAGAAAAAGTTGTCGCTGTGAAAATAGGTTTTACCATTTTTGAGATATAGAAGTTCAGGTCACATTTTTAGGTTCTTTTGTTTGCTTGAAAACGGTAGGTCTTTTTGTAATGGGACTTACATAGCCTACATTCAAACTTAAACAAAGCTTGGGCAAAATATTACGAAGTATAAAATTTGGTTCTAATCGATTGATCGGTTCGAGAGTTATCGTGCGCTCCAGCCATCAACTTCAACTTCAAATTGTCTGAAACGAATTTCGTCCAAACATACTTGGCGTCTAAAACCATTATTTCGATGAGGCACATGTGTATATACCCTCGTTAGCATAAATGCGGCGACATGCCCCATGTTAAAATAATGGGTTAGTATGGATATAAGTAATGAATATTTATTCTGGGTAGGCTTAAAGCGGTTACTATCGCCCTTCTGCCGTTAAAATATAATCTAGTCGTTTCTGATAAATTTTATAACTTTGTTTTGTATATTTTGCTATACATTCATACAGGACTATAATTTGCTGTAGACATAATGGACAGATACAGCGTAAAGTAATAGTGAAAGAAAAGTGCATGTATAAAAGTGAGTTTTAATGTTTACTACAGAATTGGAATCATACAGGAACGGCTATAGTTGCTGTTGCAATAACGACAACAATATGGCAAGTGATGACGATAACTGCTGCAGCAGCAAACCCCATACAACAACAGTTAAGTCCTTCTTTGTTCTTCACAAGTTTAGAATCTAAACACATATGTACGTAGGTATGTGCGTGAATGTAGATGTGATTTTAAATACATGTGTTTGGTTCAGGTTGTATGAGTTTGTGGTAGAAGTTCTTTCATTTTACATAAACTAAATAACAACAACAGCCGTAGTTCCATACTGTGCTTAGACCAGATACAAAAACAACAACAAATATAAAGCCGGGCTAATGCAACCACGCTGTTTTGTGTGTATATATTTCACAAGCTCCCATACTAACACACACACACACTTAAAGTAAAACAAAAAGCCGATACAAACAATGACAGGCTGTACAAGTGTCTGGACGCATCTTGAAATCAAAGTTTTCCTATTTGCAACTTCAGTGCATACGCCATGACATACGTATCTCTTTCCACAGCCACGCTATTTGGGGTATGTGGTGTCCATTTTTCTATTTTGTTTATGGGGACAACATACAGACATACGTATTTATGTGTGTATTTTGCATACATTTCCATAATCAAAGGGTTCTATACTATGTAATGCTATTGTACTTGTGCATTTTCAGACCAAATCTCATACACATATACACACTCAAACTTAAATTTATATTTACTATATTTTGCATCTCCTACTGTATAAAAAAGGAAGTTTGAGTATGTGTTTCGTTTTGTTGTAGTTTTTATTGAAGTGCCGGCTAAATTCGCATAAAATGAAAACACGCTGTCTACAACCTTTTCTACAAGTTTTTAGTGGGAAAAAGTTTATGACCGTTAACGTTGTTGGAATTTTTCTCGGCATGTTCTCGTCTGAACCTCTTTTACACATCCATAGACATCTGAATACATTGGTGTTTGGTTTGGTTATATCTTTATGCCTTCGTCCAGCTAAAGTAGTTTGTGGCCTATGTTTATTTTGATGAACATACGAGGGTTGTGCGGAAATACAATGAAAATGGAAACAGAAGAATCCACTACACTACTCAGACACATACTCGTACGTGCTAACGTTTTTCTCCTGAAGGAGCAATGATAATATCCATCCTAAGTGGAGAACATTTAAAATTGGTTCTTCTGCAAAGAAGAACAATTTTGATATAAGAACTTCTCTCAAATGTATTCCCCAAGAAAAATCAATCCAAACATGTTCCCATAACTTTCAAACGATCCCTCTTACATATACATACATACTTGTACATATGTTTTTGATTGTAATGGCCATTTTTTAAAGCGTGGAATACCAGACAATGCCATACAAAAGCTCATGTAAAATAAGGATTTAATACCGACTTGCAACATTTTACGACCATGGACACATTGCTCTAGAAACTATGTAAATGAATGTACAACAACTTGGCAATCGCGGCAGAATACCACCAAAACGACAGCAACTAAAGGACGAGGGTAAAAACAAACACAAAACTTAAAAAAAAAAAAATAAAAGCCACTCAAGCCTGGCTATGTCCTCCGTAGATAGATTTTTGTTCAGGAAACTAAAGCAAAATTAACAAAATGTTTTACAAAACCGTGGATTGTGGGTTCCAAACAATGTTGCAATAAAACAATTCAAAAAGGATTTGGTGTTTGTTTGTTTGCTTTTTCTGTGTGGTTTTAGTCTTACCCAAAAGAGAGTAATTTTTACGAAGTTGAAATCATTTTGTTGTACTAAAATTGCACTTAAATGAAGATTTAAATTTTGGATATTTTATAGACTTGTATAAACATATTATAAAGTGAAAATATTTTTATTTTGTTCTTGTTTAATTCTAAACATAACGTTTTATTGTATAGCCGAATAATAGATTTCCAAACACACCGATCCGTAGCTTCACATTTCTAATTTTGGATGCCATGGCTCGTATTTATATGCCTTCCTGGCGTAGAATATTTATCCAGCTTATTGACACGACCTAGCCAACGCAATAGCGGTAGTTACCCAACTTTACCAAAATTCATGAATGTTACAAATGTTGTGTAGCGTTACATTAAGCTATTTTAAAGGTTTTTTCTAGTTGATTTTATATACAATATTGACACAATATAAATTCAATAGAGAGAGTTCACAATATTTTAGATACAATTTTGAAATCTGGAAAAGATTATATTAGTGTTTGGGTGTTAAGAACAAAAAATGAACCATATCGACCACGTTCGCTTTAGTCCCCATAAAAAAGTTCCGTCTGGTATTTTGATGTTTTTAAATGAATATTTCCCATATAGGATTACGTTTTGGTGTATCCCGGAATTTTCAATCACATTAGCTCTTATTTGGCATTTTGGGTTCTAATTTCCGCAGAGAATTGCTAATATATAAGTCCACATTTTCGGTATCTAAAGATTTTCAGTATTTCGAATTGTTAAAAGTATCGTGTGTAATATGGATTTAGGGAATCCTTTTGGTGGGAGAAGCTCCATGCAGAAAGTGGTCAAAATAGATCCACGTTTGAATGTAGGGATTGCATTCGCGAATATGTCGAGCAGATATGTGCAGTGTTTTAATGTTGTAGAGGATATAAACAGTTCGGCCCGAACATAACCCCTTCGCTTCTTCTTTAAAGTAGTACATATCCACATATATCACACCCTAACTAACTTCAGTCCCATTTAAAAAGTTTTGTATTATTAAGTTTTCAATTGAGATTATATATGTATATTTCGTTTATTTATAAAAAATTACAGAGTTTAAAATAAACTTGTAAATTATATAAAAGTTCACGAGGAACATAGGGCGTCATGACGTTTCATTGATAGAGTATTTTTTACGAGATTGGGTTATCAACCCAAAGCCAACCTACTTGGGGTGATGGCGAGGGACCATGTATGAGGTCGATCTTTCAGAGGACAGATGTACGTAATCCTCCTACTTCCCAAGACGCCCAGTCTCCTTAAGCTATTTGTGATTGATCGACTTTCCCTCCTTCTTTATCCGGGCTTGGGACCGGCTAGAATACGTGAAGCACCTAAGCGGAGTTATGTTATTTGTATACCATCAATTAATTAATTGAAATAAATACCTCCAAAAAGAAGAATAACTAGAATACGAGATTAAACTTGTATCGAATATTTCCAATCAAAAATTATCTACGGCTTCCTTTTTCAAAGCCGGATATTGTAAGAAAATAATATTCTTTTTGCCTTATTAAAAAAATTAATTCAAACAATCTTTTATGTCAGAAAAACACCAAACCTTTATATTTTAAAAGATGTGATAGAATTCGTGCAAGGCAACTAAAAAAATTCAGAAAATTACATTAAGAAAAAAAGAAAACATTTTTTTCAGCAGTCGGTCGATACAAACTACGACTCATAGACTCCGAATCCTACTCACAGTACTGTTTGAGACTACGAAACCCATATTTGGGCTTTGCTAAAACATGGTCAAAAAAATCTCTCTGTAAAAAGTTCGGCAAAATTTTAGCTAAGTCCTGACAAGTTAGGTTAAGTCGAAAAACAATGGGTGTTGTTCCGGCTTATTTCTATTTTAATTGTGCGAGTAGATGTTTATGGACTCGATGACATTAAAAACCTTTGCAAGGACTATGCCCAATGATTAATCACTTTTGTCGGTACAGCGGAAGCAAACTTATAAAAATTCATAATTTGTATTAATTTTCTGCTTGGAGACGGATATTTGTCAGTTCAATCTGTATGTTTTCCATGACAAACGCTTTATAGCGCAGCCTTTGGAAGTTATGAGTTTGGATTATAACGCTATCACGTCGTGATAACATTTTTCATGTGTTTTTCGACGACGTTGGTTCAGGTCCAAGCCAGGTACATCTGTTTTTTGTTTTTGAAATTTTGCCTGTTAGGGCGAAGATAATATTAATTTTTTGTTTTCGGGAACACAAGTAAAAAGGTATCAGTCGAGTTTCCCGACAAAGATATACACATAACCAAATCTTTTTCGTAAATATTGTTTAGCCTGGGAGGTTCAGTGGCCTTTTTTGAACCGACAAAAATATCGAAACATTTGGGGTATATAACTTCACGATTGTAGGTCTTGCGAATAAATACTTATGTTGTGCTCAAATTTTGACTTCGATAAAAATGTAATAGTTGTGCACTTTTGCGGAGAAGATACCTGAAAGAAGGGCCCGATGGCCCGTCTATGGACTATGGAAAGTGGACCTAATATTAATGTTGATACTTATCATTTCAAGCCGTAATTTTAGTTGGTCACCGTAAGATTTAGAGCTTTTGGGTCAGAAATCATGGACTTACCCACGAAAAATAGAATATCGCTGTAAACAAGACTGAAAACAGTATCATTGGTCAAAATGTTCAATGGATCCTCGAACAACCCTTAAACTGCACATATGTTGAACTTTTGTGAGGGAGGTATCCGAAGATGTTGTCCAATATAGACCCTCTTAATATATAAACGTCTGAAAGTAATTTTAGGTTGTTTCAGTGAAATCGGATATTTGAAATTTTGTGTGGGAGGTACTTGAAGGAGTGACTTTTGGACTTTCGAGAGTTTTTGTGAACACCATTTTAGCGAAACGTTTTGAAGTCTTGTGGGGGGAGTGCCCGAAGGGGTGGATCGATATAACATAAAGTTTGAACAAAATATTGCAAGATCTAAAATTTGGACCAAATCCGTTCGAGAGTTACCATGCGCTCGAGCTACGGGACGAACGGGACTAAATCGACTCCAAACTGTTTGAAGCGGGTTTCCCAAAACAGATGAGTAGTCTAAGACCATTATTTCGATAAGGTACATTTTTATCGTTAGCTTTTAATACCATATAACCAATATTTCAGCACTAATTTAGTTTACGGTTGCTTTCAGCTACAACTTTGTTAGTGATTGGAAAAAATTCAAGTGGGTATGCTACTTATAGCAGATATTAGCACTTTATGACGCACAACAATACTTTTTATACCCTATACCACAATGTGGAAAAGGGTATTATAAGTTTGTTTTGGTAAAAATTCATGTAACACCGCGAAATATTCGTCGGAGACCCTCAATGTGGTATACCAATCTTCATATCTCGACGAGATAAAGCGATTTTGAGATGTGTGTCTGTCCGTCCGTCCGTCCGTCCGTCTGTCCATTATAAATTGTAAACACGCTCCAGGCCGCAATTATGGACCGATCGTCACGAAATTTTGTATGGAGGTCGGGTTCAGATCAGAATAGATCCCTATTCTTATTGGTGATGATCGAGAAATATTAAGCGGGTGAAATGGACCAAAAACATAATTTTTATCCGATTTTGTAGCGGCTCTGTATGTCGCAATTATAGTTCGATCGCCTCGAAATTTTAAATAATGTAAGATTATATGACAAAGAAGAAGCTTGCAATTTGAGATGGTGATCGGATGATGTTTAGAGGGTTAAATGGATCACAACTTTTGTGTGAAAATTGTGAAAATTTTTAATATACCGGTAATATCTTTATTCCTGGACCACACATTCCGCCCACATAAATAATATTTGGAAGGGCAACTCTTGCCCTTTCAATTAATGCCAATTATATTGATTTATGTGGTCAGATAACAGAGTTACAGCCTAATATATCGAGTGTTTTGCTTGTAATGTAATCAAAAGCATGCTAGAGGTCGCAATTATAGATTAATAGTCACGAAATTTTGCACGAAGTAGGGGTTTAGGTCGAAGAAGATGCCTACAATTTTTGATGATGATCTGATATTATTTAGCGGGTGCAATGGACCATTACTTTTGTATTCTAAATAAAAACATTTTATTTTTGGTCCATATTTGAATCCCTGGAGGCCATATACCGGCAAAGTCGCCTATATATGAAAAATTAACTACCGATCTTTCCTCTGATGAAAATTGCAATAATATGTGTGCTTGGTAACGGACCTACTACCTAAGATATAATGAGTTTTCTGAAGAGAACAACATCTTCCTCCCATGCTACAAATTTTCTCTATCATGACAGACAAATTCCCAGTTCTTACAAATTGCGTGGAACCCTATCTATTACCCGTCCAATTGTTCAAAATTTAAAGATGTAGCAGAAATTGCTAAACAATGCCAATTTTCAAATTTAAGAATATTTCTTAAAATGTACTGTATATAATTGTTCCACAAACATCCCAGTAGGGACAAGGGAGCCTTCTCTCATATCAATTAGAGCACCCCTCCAACGAAGACTGAATACAAAATGGCAGCCACTTCAGTTTGATATTGAGGCCACAACCTTCAAAATATCGGGTATCGGGAGGTACGGTTGTATGGGAGCTATATGAAGACCTGGACATCGAAAATTGTATTGAACGAATACTTAATACAAAGTTTCAGCCAATTCGATGGGATATTTAGGGCACAAAGTCTTGCATATGGTTTAGCAAATATGGCAAAATATGCAAAAAATTAGGTCCAGACTAAATGTCCGTTCTAAAATTACTTATTGGTGCCACCATAGTACAATTGTTTGCACACCCGCCGGCCAGCAAACATCAAATTTCCAACGATGGCAAAATACCCCTCATTTTCTGAGTATTTCATCCATGTACTCAACTACAGGTGGTGTTTTAAGACATGCCTTTCAGACTCGGCGATAAACAGTAGGCCCCATACTATTGCTGTAATATGAATCGTGGTGCACGCCCTGTCCCTTCTGTGATGTTTGTGGAACAATTATTATATTGTTATTTAAACTTAATGTGATAAGGTTGCAGACTCCAAAAATTTATTTCTTACAATCAGCTTATTTGTCCAAAAGAAACTTTGATATGCTGAAAGCTAACTCGCAGGGTAGTGGTGTAGGGTATCGTATGGTCGGCCCTGTCCGACTATAGCCTTTGCTTACTTGTTTCTCTATTATTTTCTCCTACTATTTAGAAACAAATTTATCTAAAATATAAAAATAAATGTTTGATTAAGACAGTAAAACGATTTTCTAATTGGTTTTCGAGTTAAAATCCACGTAAAACTCTTGTCCGATAGACATGTAATTTCATGCACTTCTAATGATATTAATGATACAGATGAACCGACTCAAGGTAGCTCTAATCGATCTACCAACTGGTGAGTCAGGTGGGCCCTGTCTGGTATAGTGTGATGTTTGCTTGACTAGAGGTGGTTTTGCTTTTAATCTGTTTGCCCACTAATATTCTTCTCTTTATTTTAAAACTGTTGTTGTTTGCTTCCTTTATGGCGGTACCAAGGCATAGTTGTTCTAAGTCTACTGCAAGTCTTGCGTGTGTACATCACTTGGTCTTGTCGCTGTTTACGCCTAGACTAACTTCGGCAGACTCTCTTTCGCATTGAAAAGGTGCAGTGTGTCATGCGGGCCTGTGTCTCATGCTTGCCAGATGTTTTGCACAGTGTCATTGATCCTTTCCCTGTGGGAATTCAGACGGCTGCACCATCCCGAGCGTAGTTGAGCCAAAACTACTGTGGTTTGTCGAGGCAGCTGACGCACCTCGGCTGCCATAGAACGGGAAATGTTCTCCGAGGACAAAATTTACACTATACTTTTTTATGGCATAAGCGACTGCATCCGTGTGAATGCTATTTAAACCTGCTTGATAGGTTTCTTTATCTAGGGATCAATCCTGAAATTCGTCTACGGATTAGTTAACCGCTTCAGTACAGACGTGCAGATAGTGAGTGTATACGGTGTTCGACCTCTAATCCGACAGTCGGAGGAAGATTGCTGTTTCCGGTTGTTCAATATGCTCCTTCCCCTGCTCACCCTACCACCGACCCATCAGTGTAATCGCTGCTTTCATCAGGCATTTGTGCTAGCATAGGGCTTAACCAATTCCGCATCCCGCAATTCGTCTACGGATTAGTTAACCGTTTCAGTACTGACGTGCAGATAGTAAGTGTTTACGGTGTTCGCCCTCTTGTAATGCAGATTCAAGTGATCTGATCTATCTTCTTTGAATTTAAGCATATCGTTTGGAAGCTCAATCTTTAGCATGGTGTCGACTCTGCCGGACGATACGATTTTAATACTGTGCAACTTGCCTTGCCGGGTTTGAAAAAAACTCCTCTTGTCACGCTTTTGGAGTGTATACTGATTTCAAGCAAGCGTTGAAAATCCTGATATGCTTGGACGAAATATAATTGGCTTTCCTCTGAAGTAAAGCATGGTAGATCTGGCTTTAACCCGCTGCTTAATATGGTGAGAAACTTATGATGGCTTATTTGACTATCCAGTTTTGGAGTTAATCTTAACATGTGTAAACCATTCGTGTTTGCTTCGGCAACCGACGTGCTTGTGCTGCTATGGTTGGAGGTGGTCTCCGAGAACGGCGTTCACACTTTACAGTTGTACTGCCTGCGAAACTGCACCAGTGTGAATGCTATTCATGCCTGCCTGATACATTCGTTGATCTAGAGGTTCTCGCTTGTACCTAGAAGATTTCTCCCTACATGCCTGGGTGAGAAAAGCCTGTCTCCTATAGTGTGGCAGGGATACTCATGGCGATAAAACCCAAGCAGGTACTACATCGACAACATCTTGATGTACCGGTAAAAATCTTTGTTTCCTCATGAGGAAGCACCATTGCAGTCCTCAGGCCTGCATTTTGGAATTCTTCCACTGCGTAGCTCTAAGATTTGCAATTTGCCACAGAGCGGCCTATTGCTTTAAAGGTCAACAAAATTTCTTGTTCAGTACTGCAAGTTCTGCCGTCCAGCGACTTGATAACTTTGTTCCTACTTCTGATCTTGTCGGATATAAATGTGGATTTCGCGGACGACTGTAGAATGTTGCACCGAATGTACGGCTTGGAATCAGAAGAGAGCCTAATAACAGCCGTCCAGGAGGTGAAAAGTGTGACAGTGTATTAAGCGGCGTATTCTCCATATCCTTCAGATGGAAGAACGACATTTGTCGGCTATGCAGATGTATTACCTATTACATATATCATCGACAAATTTATTCGACGGCAAAGATTCTCATATATTACGATCTCAACGCCGTCTGGAATTTCAGAAGTTTAGAGTTTAAACAGTTCTGGAATTATGACCTAGCCTTGAGGAAATCCCAGTTTTACTTTACGGGTCTTCAAATTTTTGGTTTCTGAATTCCACAAACGACAGGCTCCCACACATAGCATGGTTGACCGTGTCAATAGGCCAAGAGTCACCATAACTGTTTGGTCGCTAGGCCTGTTCTGGTTCAGTCCTTCACTGACATGTGTGGATATGGCGTGTAATGCTGTTGTGGTGCAGTGCATTTTTCGGAATCCATGCTTATGTTGGGCAACTAGGAAACTAATTCTCACAATGGGGAGGGGTAGTGCCGCAGAATCTTCGCTACTGGCGACAGGAGAGAAATCGGCTTGTGCGATGCTATTCTGCTGGCTATGGGCCGACTGTTCAGACTTCTGGCACAATATGGGCGGCTCATCGAAATCTTGGTGGTACATCCTTGGCTGGAAGGGTTCTCATACATTTAATAAATTGCCGTTTAAAATCATCTTTAAATCTGTCACTGTCACGCCGTTGAAAGTAACAGCCGATCTATATTTCATATTTCCCATTTTCGAAACTGATTTAATCGTGGCCCACAATTTACTTAATCCTGGTCGGGTATTCAACCAGCAGGTATATGGTAAGCAGCTGCAGGTGTGATGATGTTCCGGAAAGTTCTCTCAGTGGCAACTGATAAATTCTCTGAATTCTTGCCAATCAGTTATTCCATGCTTCAGAGAAGCCAGAGGTTAAAAAGTCGGGTGGTATTTTAATAGAGTCGATGAAGGAAGATGAATGGAAATGATGTGTTGCTAGGATACGTTATTTATCAGACTGGGTGCCACAAAGGTGATGTCTGGCGAGCTGTGGCAATCTCCGCTTAACTTCGTAGGAAAGTCTTTGTCCACCATTCTAAATATGGAGCTATGAATTTTCTTAGCCAGCGCTCTACCCCCTGGTCATTGCCAAGGGCAGAATGCCAAATCTCATTAAAGTCCTCTAGTATCTAACGGTTATTGGCCTCCAAATACGAATTAATGTCGGGCATATAAAGCAGTCCACAAACATTCATCGACGGTATATACAAATTAAGCAAGAATACCTTAGCAATACCACACTTTACTGCTACTCCCATATATTGCAAGTGCTGCCGGCTAGGAACTTAAGGACTTGTTTCTGCATTTCAGTTTGTCGCAGATAGCTGCGGCATTCGCGGACGACGTGAACGTAGTGTTCAATGTTACCCTTTGAAATTTTGGGGCAGTTTGTGGTCGACCACGACATGTAACGATCCTCACCAGACACTATTCCTTCTTGTCCGCAGCTACCATTAATACCGGCCGTGCTCAGGGCTTGGGGGGTGTTCTTGACAGAAGAAATATGTCCCAACCAGTTACATTGAAAATTAAAGTTTTTGGTAGCTATATATATTCATACGCAGTGATGGATCAAGCTAATATAAAGGATCATTATGTACTAGAATCATAGATGTTGCTGATTCTACCGAGATGACGGTTATCCCACCCAACCATGCCGACTATGTTTCTGTCAGCCCACTAATCATTTTAAATGGTCATGCCTTCAATTTCGTGGATCTAATTATAAGTTTAATTTGAATAAACCGCCATAACTAATACCTTCATTTTCAATTCAAATTATATTTAGCAACAACAACAAAAAAGTATAAATGACCAACAGAAAACGTCTTTGAATATTATATAATATATAAATGATCTAAGATATTATATACAAATTTTATAACATTGATGCAGTGTGTGGTTATATAAACAAAATCTTACATTTTTCACAGATAAAACGGTGAAATATCTTTAATTATGTGAACTAGAATACAAATACCGAAATGTTCATTTAATACTCACAAAGTTTTATTATTGATGCTGCGTCGACAAGCGCTTGTAGATCGTAGTTCAGCAGTTTTAGATGATTATGTTAAGTGTGATGATTAAAAATTAATACTGCAAAATTCCATTAGATTTAAAAAAAAACTATATAGGTAATTAACAGGATACTTTTTAAATAATATTCCGTGTACGATATGAATATGTTGTTTGAATAGACATAAGGACAGCTTCAAGAACTTTTCCCCGGATGACGATATTGATTTTAAATTGTAAATATGGCAGCTTAAACAATAGGCATGATATCTCAATATTCTTGTATAGATATCAGCATAGAAACAAATATGTTCTACCAAGATTGAATGTTGCAAATTCTTATAAATTTTTGTATTGATCTGCTTCCAAATTTTTGATGTAAATTCAAGGTTTCGTCCTGATTATTGAAAAATTGTATAAAATTCTACGCAAATTTTCTCCAAACGTATAACAAAGAAGAATTCTTTCTATGGCAGAGATAAATTATTGGTTGCAATCCTTTTCCCCAAATTATTGAGCGGTAATTTCATTCAAAGGATATTTAAAAAAATTCAATCCTTGATATCCAATTTAATTAATAGAAATCCTTCGGCAGGGATTTTGAAAATTGCCCTTTTTATGAATATTATATTTTTTTTTTATAATATATTTTTATATGTTCTTTTCACAACGAAAACCAAAAGTCGAATCCCCAAAACAATTTTTTCATTTCTATCCAAAACTTTCTGACACCCAAAACAAAATCCAATGTTTTCTTTTCAATAAAAAATATTATTTTCAGTAGAAGTAGTTCTGCTACAAAGTAGTCACAAATTTACCCCTCTTCTTCCAAAAAAAAAAGAAAAAAAAAAAAAGATTTTTAGGTCCACATGTCTTTAGCATGATATATACCTTTGTTGCCACTGTCACAATCCTGTAACTCATAGTAAACCATTCCAATTTTCCGTATTACTTTTGCTAATTTTCCTACAGGCGCTAGTTTAGAGTTGAAACTATTAATTTTAGAACTTTGAGCAAAATTACGTCTTACAACTTCCTGGCCTATTTCATATTGTTTGTTGCGAGATCGTAAATTGTACGTCTTTTCATTTTTCTTGTAAGCCCTTTTCATATGTTCACGAATTGAGTTCCTTATCAGCGCAAATTCGTCCTGTCTTTCTATATGAATGTCCGTTTCTGATAATAAATTAAGACGTCGTAACATTGCATAATCTTGTCCATGGGTTATCATAGCTTGCCCGAATACTATTTCATAAGGTGTCCTTCCTACACTTTGATGATGACTATTTCTTAGTGCACAATTCACACTACCTAAATACTGGTCCCATTCACGTTGGTCTTCCCTCACATATGACCGTAAAGCTTCATTTATAACACGATTAACACGTTCACTTGCGTTGGCTTGAGGACTATAGACTGCTGTCGTTACATGTTTTACTCCAAAACGTTGCAGAAATTTTGAAAAATCCTTACTCCGAAATTGTGAGCCATTATCAGTAACTATGACTTCAGGAACTCCAAAACAGTTAAATATGTCGGCCCATAAATAATCCGTTATTGGTTTTGTTACAAACTTCCTTAACGGCTTTAAAAAAGTGAATTTGGAAAAATGATCCACTATGATTAAAATGCCTATGTTTCCAGATTTTGTTCGCGGCAGAGGTCCAATCAGATCAATATATAATCTTTGAAATGGCCTATCAGACTTAATCATCTGGCCCATAGGAGGTCTTAAAACAGTTGTTGGTGTTTTCGATGTCTTGCATAACTCACAATTTCCAATATAATTTCTTACGTCCTTTACTAAACCAGGCCAATAAAAATATCTCCTGATTCGTTCTAAGGTTCTACCTATACCGCCATGAGAAGCGTTCGGTATGTTGTGGCATGCATAAATGATTTTCAGTCTCAAATCTTGTGGTACTAAAAGTTTCCATGTACTGGACTCACATTCGTCCCCAGAGGCAAAAGAAGTACGTTTATATATAAACTTGTCCAGTACCCTAAAATCCGGTAACAGTTCACGTGAATATTCTTGACGTAATTTCCTGTACTCTTCACTCTCGAACGCGGCAGAATTTAAGTCAATCGATGGTAAAATCTCCAGTTCTACTGCTTCAACAGCAACATCCCCCTCATATATTCTAGATAAAGTGTCAGGAACAACATTATCTTTTCCTTTCCTATGTTCTATTTTAAAATTGAAACCCTGGAGTTTTAGGGACCATCTCGCTAACCGCCCTGATAAGTCCTTTTGGCTCATAAGCCATTTCAGGCTTGCGTGATCTGTAACAACCTTAAATTCGTGTCCTTCGATATAGGACCTATATTTTGCAATAGCCATCACAACGGCTAAACACTCTAATTCCGTTATGGAATAATTACGCTGACTTTTATTCAATTTGTGTGACATATACGCTATTGGTCTTTCATTCCCATCCTCATCCTCCTGAGCTAATACCGCACCTATTCCATACGTACTGGCATCGCATTGCAAAATGAAAGGTTTCTCGTAGTCAGGATTAACCAAAACTGGGGCCGATGTTAATTTCTTCTTCAATAACTCAAAAGAATGCTGTGCATCATCATTCCACACAAATGATTTCTTCTTGGACAGAAGTTCTGTCAAAGGAAACGTAATAGCCGAGTATCCTTTAATAAACCGTCTGTACCATCCGGTCATTCCTAAGAACCGCCGAACTTGTTTAATTGATTTTGGTATGGGAAGCTCTTCTATAACTCGCACTTTATCTGTATCTACCTGTAACGTACCGTTTCCCACCACGTATCCTAAATATTTTACTTTATTTAAAGCAAAACTGCTTTTGCTGACATTTATCGTCAAACCAGCTTTACGCAATTGAGTTGCCACCTCTGCCAAGTGTGATAAATGTTCCTCAAAATTTTCCGATACCACCAACAAATCATCTAAGTATACGAATACATGAGATTTTAGATTGTAGGGTATAACTATATCCATTAGTCGGCACAAAGATTGAGGAGCATTACATAGCCCAAAAGGCATCCTAGTAAATTGATACAATGGTCTATTGGGCACTGTAAAAGCTGTCTTCTGTTTGGAATCTTCACTCAGTTTGATCTGCCAAAAGGCATCTTTTAGATCAATCTTAGATATACAATGTACTGGTGGCAGCCTTGCCAAAATACCATCAATATTGGGTATCGGATATGCATCCTTTTCTGTGACTGAGTTCAAACGTCTGCTATCCAAACACATACGTACTTTCCCTGGCTTAATAACTACAACTGTCGGGGAAGACCATGGGGAACTGGGCGCCTCTTCAATTACTCCAAGGGAAAGCATGCGATCTAATTCACCTGCGAGCTGTTTCTCAATAGCAGGTGATATTGGATAATATCGTTGCTTTATAGGCTTCGCATTACCGGTGTCAATATGGTGTTCTATGAGATTTGTACATCCTAAACCTTCGATCTCTGAATTTGGAAAAATAGCAATAACTGAATTTAATTTCCGTGTCTGATCGCTCGTCAAAGCGATTCTGTCTGAATCTGGCTCTTCTACAGCTATACTATCAATAGATGGCATCGAAATTTCTAACCCAAAAGCTTTCCAAAAATCATATCCACAAATGACATCCTGACATATCGAGGGTACAAGTAAAAATTCAAACGAAACAGTTGAATTTTTAAACTCTACCTCTAGCTCTATTGTTCCCAAAACCGCTTGTTTCTGTCCATCTGCAGTTTTAACATTTCCTATACACCTCCTAAATTCAGATTTTTCTTGTAAAGTTGTTGCTAATTGCCCGCCTACCACGCTTTTAGTAGCTCCGCTATCAAGTAACGCATAATAACATGTTTTTGCGATGCTAATTTTGATATAGGGTCTGTTATCAGATCCCATGTTTACTATCGAAGATATTCTACACTTTTTATATTCCCTAAGTCTTCTATAGTGTTCATTGATCCTTTTGGCTGATCTAATTTTTCTACTTGACAGTTTCGCGATTCTTTTCACTCCCTTTTTTCTATATTGTTCAATCCGTTCATTTAAAGGTATTATCAGTGGAACATAGTTGACATTATTTTCTGAAGTGTCTAATTGAATTTGCTCTGATTCGGATGCCCGACCTTCTTTCGGTGGACATCCGACATGTCGTTTCCCTGTGCCTTTTTGGAACATTTAGGACATGTCGGTTTGTAATTATCAACCAAACCACATCCATAGCAAAATATTCTTCTTGGTTCCATACAGTCCATGAAAGAATGACCTACTTTGTCGCAGTTCCAGCATTTCAAAACTCTCAAAGCACATGCTTCTTCCATGTCAGATTTTACCTCTACTTCTTCGGAATCTACATTCTGAATTTCTGCTACTCTTATCTTTCCAAATTTCGGTTCTTTAAGACTCACCTCTCGCATGAACTTTTCATGTTTGCGCACTTCCTTTCTAAGTTGTGATAGACTGGATATGTTCAAATGCAAAAGTTCATGTCTTATTTCCGGTCTTAGATTTCTCATAATGGTTTCACACAAATCATTGTCTTGTATAGGACGCTTCATTCTATTTGTCAATCTCGCGATTACTTCTAAATACTCATCAATTGTTTCGTTACATTTTTGTTTACGTCTCCGAATATCCTCTAAAATGTCAAAATCATTATATTCGTCCTTGTATTGATTCTTTAATGCGTCGGTTAGAGATTGCCAATTAAGATCTTCAGTATGCCTATGGTATCTCCAGAACCATTCTAGAGCTTTACCTTCGAACAAGCTATGAGCATGTCTACATAGAAGTTGAAAATCCCCCTGTAGATTATTTGTCGTCAAAATGCTCACACGGTATATGAATTCTTCGACGGTCATGTCGTCGGTGTGCCCCGTGAACTTTATTCTCCAATTCCGTATGATATTTAAGACCTTTTCTGTACCTAAAGTCTCCACCGATCGGGACGCTACTGGCTCACTTGCTGATGTCCTGGAATTAAATTCTGTTCCTCGCGCTCTTTCCTCCTGTGCTGGTCGCGAATTACCGATAGTCGTGTTACTCATATTCTGTACGATTGATCTAACTTCCCCAGATACTATACTAATTATGTCTTCACGTAAGCTACAAACTGATTCACTAATCATTGACCGTATCCGATTTTCATCAAATGCAGTCCTATCCGTGGGGTTATTATTTTGGGTTGCAACGTTTGGGCTATTATGGTTTTCATTTGTGGTATGTCTTTCAGTGTTATTATTACGGGTTTGAGATCTAGTTATTCTCCTAGTATTGCCTGAATTTGACTGATCCATATCAATCGTAAAACTGCAATTTGCAGGTTCTTCTAAACCCATCAAATTTAAGTTTTCTCGACTTCTGGTTAACGGCATTTTAAATTATAAATATGTATCTTTTTTTATTTTTATAGGTAAAGTGTAAAATAATTGGGTAATCGATCCTTTTAATCCTCGTAAAGTACTAATAAAATTACAATAATAACTTGTCCACTACTCAAGAAGACCATTGCATTCAAAATGATTTATTCCGCGTTTTAATATGATCCTTTATACTAAAATTTTCACTAATAAAATATCCGATTTTTTTGTTGGTTAGAAACCAGAACTTTATCCAGCATGCTAATATCCTAACAAAATATCGAATATTGAACTACAAATTTATCTCCCAACTTATTCCAAAAATGCCGAACAACGAAACGTGAGTATAAATCCCGATTTATGTAATACCAAGTTTCAAAATCTCAAACGATATTCGCTGCTAGACCTTAACCCTCAACATTCATTTCAAGCTTGGTAATGGTACAAAAATTAATTCTCGAACCATAATTCCTAGCGTGCAATGAATGTTCATAGATAAACAACCAAAATATTTGACCATCGCCACTAAAATGTGAGGCAATATCAGATGGTTTAAAATATCGTCCTTCTCGCTGCGGTTACGAGTCTCGAAATTTCTGTTTTTAAGTAATCAATTGACGTAGTCCATCTGAGAGTGCCCCACGTTGGGCGCCATTTAATTTATGTAACGATCCTCACCAGACACTATTCCTTCTTGTCCGCAGCTACCATTAATACCGGCCGTGCTCAGGGCTTGGGGGGTGTTCTTGACAGAAGAAATATGTCCCAACCAGTTACATTGAAAATTAAAGTTTTTGGTAGCTATATATATTCATACGCAGTGATGGATCAAGCTAATATAAAGGATCATTATGTACTAGAATCATAGATGTTGCTGATTCTACCGAGATGACGGTTATCCCACCCAACCATGCCGACTATGTTTCTGTCAGCCCACTAATCATTTTAAATGGTCATGCCTTCAATTTCGTGGATCTAATTATAAGTTTAATTTGAATAAACCGCCATAACTAATACCTTCATTTTCAATTCAAATTATATTTAGCAACAACAACAAAAAAGTATAAATGACCAACAGAAAACGTCTTTGAATATTATATAATATATAAATGATCTAAGATATTATATACAAATTTTATAACATTGATGCAGTGTGTGGTTATATAAACAAAATCTTACATTTTTCACAGATAAAACGGTGAAATATCTTTAATTATGTGAACTAGAATACAAATACCGAAATGTTCATTTAATACTCACAAAGTTTTATTATTGATGCTGCGTCGACAAGCGCTTGTAGATCGTAGTTCAGCAGTTTTAGATGATTATGTTAAGTGTGATGATTAAAAATTAATACTGCAAAATTCCATTAGATTTAAAAAAAAAACTATATAGGTAATTAACAGGATACTTTTTAAATAATATTCCGTGTACGATATGAATATGTTGTTTGAATAGACATAAGGACAGCTTCAAGAACTTTTCCCCGGATGACGATATTGATTTTAAATTGTAAATATGGCAGCTTAAACAATAGGCATGATATCTCAATATTCTTGTATAGATATCAGCATAGAAACAAATATGTTCTACCAAGATTGAATGTTGCAAATTCTTATAAATTTTTGTATTGATCTGCTTCCAAATTTTTGATGTAAATTCAAGGTTTCGTCCTGATTATTGAAAAATTGTATAAAATTCTACGCAAATTTTCTCCAAACGTATAACAAAGAAGAATTCTTTCTATGGCAGAGATAAATTATTGGTTGCAATCCTTTTCCCCAAATTATTGAGCGGTAATTTCATTCAAAGGATATTTAAAAAAATTCAATCCTTGATATCCAATTTAATTAATAGAAATCCTTCGGCAGGGATTTTGAAAATTGCCCTTTTTATGAATATTATATTTTTTTTATAATATATATTTATATGTTCTTTTCACAACGAAAACCAAAAGTCGAAACCCCAAAACAATTTTTTCATTTCTATCCAAAACTTTCTGACACCCAAAACAAAATCCAATGTTTTCTTTTCAATAAAAAATATTATTTTCAGTAGAAGTAGTTCTGCTACAAAGTAGTCACAATATCATCATCTAAATTGCATGGATGGTGTGTCAAGGATAGCTTAACAAACAACGTAAGAGGGAAGATTGTAGATGCTATGGGTCATGAGATATATGCTCTCATATGGACATGTAATGGGTTTGACAAAGCTTACACTTGTTTTTCTTGAGACTTGGATGCTTCTGCGTCTATCTTTCAAACGGAATTCGATATCATCATCTAAATTGCATGGATTGTGTGTCAAGGATAGCTTAACAAACAACGTAAGAGGGAAGACTGTAGATGCTATGGGTCATGAGATATATGCTCTCATATGGACATGTTATGGGTTTGACAAAGCTTACACTTGTTTTTCTTGAGACTTGGATGCTTCTGCGTCTATCTTTCAAACGGAATTCGATATCATCATCTAAATTGCATGGATTGTGTGTCAAGGATAGCTTAACAAACAACGTAAGAAGGAAGACTGTAGATGTAATGGTTCATGAGATATTTGCTCCCATATGGACATATAATGGATTTGACAAAGCTTACCCTTGTATTTCTTGAGACTTTGATGCTTCTGCGTCTATCTTTCCAACGGAATTCGATATCGTCATCTAAATTGCATGGATTTTGTGTCAAGGATAGCTTAACTAACAACGTAAGAAAGAAGACTGTAGATGTATTGGGTCATGAGATATTTGCTCCCATATGGACATGTAATGGGTTTGACAAAACTTACCCTTGTATTTATTGAGACTTTGATGCTTCTGCGTCTTTCTTTCAAACGGAATTCGATATCGTCATCTAAATTGCATGGATGGTGTGTCAAGGATAGCTTAACAAACAACGTGAGAAGGAAGACTGTAGATGTAATGGGCCATGTGGTATTTGCTCCCATATGGACATGTAATGGGTTTGTCATAGCTTACCCTTGTATTTCTTGAGACTTTGTGTCAAGGATAGCTTAACAAACAACGTAAGAAGGAAGACTGCAGATGTAATGGGTCATGAGATATTTGCTCCCATATGGACATGTAATGGGTTTGACAAAGCTTACCCTTGTATTTCTTGAGACTTTGATGCTTCTGCGTCTATCTTTTAAACGGAATTCGATATCGTTATCTAAATTGCATGGATGGTGTGTCAAGGATAGCTTAGCAAACAACGTAAGAAGGAAGACTGTAGATGTAATGGGTCATGAGATATTTGCTCCCATATGGACATGTAATGGGTTTGACAAAGCTTGCCCTTGTATTTCTTGAGACTTTGATGCTTCTTCGTCTATCTTTCAAACGGAATTCGATATCGTCATCTAAATTGCATGGATGGGGTGTCAAGGATAGCTTAACAAACAACGTAAGAGGGAAGACTGTAGATGTAATGGGTCATGAGATATTTGCTCCAATATGGACATGTAATGGATTTGACAAAGCTTACCCTTGTATTTCTTGAGACTTTGATGCTTCTGCGTCTATCTTTCAAACGGAATTCGATATCGTCATCTAAATTGCATGGATTGTGTGTCAAGGATAGCTTAACAAACAACGTAAGAGGGAAGATTGTAGATGCTATGGGTCATGAGATATTTGCTCCCATATGGACATGTAATGGGTTTGACAAAACTTACCCTTGTATTTCTTGAGACTTTGATGCTTCTGCGTCTATCTTTCAAACGGAATTCGATATCGTTATCTAAATTGCATGGATGGTGTGTCAAGGATAGCTTAACAAACAACGTGAGAAGGAAGACTGTAGATGAAATGGGTCATGAGATATTTGCTCCCATATGGACATGTAATGGGTTTGTCATAGCTAACCCTTGTATTTCTTGAGACTTTGATGCTCCTGCGTCTATCTTTCAAATGGAATTCGATATCGTCATCTAAATTGCATGGATTGTGTGTCAAGGATAGCTTAACAAACAACGTAAGAGGGAAGATTGTAGATGCTATGGGTCATGAGACATTTGCTCCCATATGGACATGTAATGGGTTTGACAAAACTTACCCTTGTATTTCTTGAGACTTTGATGCTTCTGCGTCTATCTTTCAAACGGAATTCGATATCGTCATCTAAATTGCATGGATGGTGTGTCAAGGATAGCTTAACAAACAACGTAAGAGGGAAGACTGTAGATGTAATGGGTCATGAGATATTTGCTCCCATATGGACATGTAATGCATTTGACAAAGCTTACCCTTGTAATTCTTGAGACCTTGATGCTTCTGCGTCTATCTTTCAAACGGAATTCGATATCGTCATCTAAATTGCATGGATTGTGTGTCAAGGATAGCTTAACAAACAACGTGAGAAGGAAGACTCTAGATGTAATGGGTCATGAGATATTTGCTCCCATATGGACATGTAATGGGTTTGACAAAGCTTACCTTGTATTTCTTGAGACTTTGATGCTTTTGCGTCTATCTTTCAAACGGAATTCGATATCGTCATCTAAATTGCATGGATTGTGTGTCAAGGATAGCTTAACAAACAACGTAAGAAAGAAGACTGTAGATGTAATGGGTCATGAGATATTTGCTCCCATATGGACATGTAATGGGTTTGACAAAGCTTACTCTTGTATTTCTTGAGACTTTGATGCTTCTGCTTCTATCTTTCAAACGGAATTCGATATCATCGTCTAAATTGCATGGATGGTGTGTCAAGGATAGCTTAACAAACAACGTAAGAGGGAAGATTGTAGATGCTATGGGTCATGAGATATTTGCTCCCATATGGACATGTAATGGGTTTGTCATAGCTTACCCTTGTATTTCTTGAGACTTTGATGCTTCTGCGCCTATCTTTCAAACGGAATTCGATATCGTCATCTAAATTGCATGAATTGTGTGTCAAGGATAGGTTAACAAACAACGTAAGAGGGAAGATTGTAGATGCTATGGGTCATGAGATATTTGCTCCCATATGGACATGTAATGGGTTTGACAAAGCTTACACTTGTGTTTCTTGAGACTTTGATGCTTCTGCGTCTATCTTTCAAACGGAATTCGATATCATCATCTAAATTGCATGGATTGTGTGTCAAGGATAGCTTAACAAACAACGTAAGAAGAAAGACTGTAGATGTAATGGGTCATGAGATATTTGCTCCCATATGGACATGTAATGGATTTGACAAAGCTTACCCTTGTATTTCTTGAGACTTTGATGCTTCTGCGTCTATCTTTCAAACGGAATTCGATATCGTCATTTAAATTGCGTGGATGGTGTGTCAAGGATAGCTTAACAAACAGCGTAAGAAAGAAGGTTGTAGATGCTATGGGTCATGAGATATATGCTCTCATATGGACTTGTAATGGGTTTGACAAAGCTTACATTTGTTTTTCTTGAGACTTGGATGCTTCTGCGTCTATCTTGCAAACGGAATTAGATATCATCATCAAAATTGCATGGATTGTGGGTCAAGCATAGCTTAACAAACAACGTAAGAAGGAAGACTGTAGATGTAATGGGTCATGAGATATTTGCTCCCATATGGACATGTAATGGATTTGACAAAGCTTACCCTTGTATTTCTTGAGACTTTGATGCTTCTGCGTCTATCTTTCAAACGGAATTCGATATCGTCATATAAATTGCATGGATTGTGTGTCAAGGATAGCTTAGCAAACAACGTAAAAAGGAAGACTGTAGATGTAATGGGTCATGAGATATTTGCTCCCATATGGACATGTAATGGGTTTGACAAAACTTACCCTTGTATTTCTTGAGACTTTGATGCTTCTGCGTCTATCTTTCAAACGGAATTCGATATCGTCATCTAAATTGCATGGATGGTGTGTCAAGGATAGCTTAACAAACAACGTAAGAGGGAAGATTGTAGATGCTATGGGTCATGAGATATATGCTCTCATATGGACATGTAATGGGTTTGACAAAGCTTACCCTTGTATTTCTTGAGACTTTGATGCTTCTGCGTCTATCTTTCAAACGGAATTCGATATCATCATCTAAATTGCATGGATGGTGTGTCAAGGATAGCTTAACAAACAACGTAAGAGGGAAGATTGTAGATGCTATGGGTCATGAGATATCTGCTCTCATATGGACACGTAATGGGTTTGACAAAGCTTACACTTGTTTTTCTTGAGACTTGGATGCTTCTGCGTCTATCTTTCAAACGGAATTCGATATCATCATCTAAATTGCATGGATTGTGTGTCAAGGATAGCTTAACAAACCACGTAAGAGGGAAGATTGTAGATGCTATGGGTCATGAGATATTTGCTCCCATATGGTCATGTAATGGATTTGACAAAGCTTACCCTTGTATTTCTTGAGACTTTGATGCTTCTGCGTCTATCTTTCAAACGGAATTCGATATCGTCATCTAAATTGCATGGATGGTGTGTCAAGGATAGCTTAACAAACAACGTGAGAAGGAAGACTCTAGATGTAATGGGTCATGAGATATTTGCTCCCATATGGACATGTAATGGGTTTGACAAAGCTTACCTTGTATTTCTTGAGATTTTGATGCTTTTGCGTCTATCTTTCAAACGGAATTCGATATCGTCATCTAAATTGCATGGATTGTGTGTCAAGGATAGCTTAACAAACAACGTAAGAAAGAAGACTGTAGATGTAATGGGTCATGAGATTTTTGCTCCCTCATGGACATGTAATGGGTTTGACAAAGCTTACCCTTGTATTTCTTGAGACTTTGATGCTTCTGCGTCTATCTTTCAAACGGAATTCGATATCGTCATCTAAATTGCATGGATGGTGTGTCAAGGATAGCTTAACAAACAACGTAAGAAAGAAGACTGTAGATGAAATGGGTCATGAGATATTTGCTCCCATATGGACATGTAATGGGTTTGACAAAGCTTACACTTGTGTTTCTTGAGACTTGGATGCTTCTGCGTCTATCTTTCAAACGGAATTCGATATCGTCATCTAAATTGCATGGATTGTGAGTCAAGGATAGGTTAACAAACAACGTAAGAGGGAAGATTGTAGATGCTATGGGTCATGAGATATTTGCTCCCATATGGACATGTAATGGGTTTGACAAAACTTACCCTTGTATTTCTTGAGACTTTGATGCTTCTGCGTCTATCTTTCAAACGGAATTCGATATCGTCATCTAAATTGCATCGATGGTGTGTCAAGGATAGCTTAACAAACAACGTAAGAGGGAAGACTGTAGATGTAATGGGTCATGAGATATTTGCTCCCATATGGACATGTAATGGATTTGACAAAGCTTACCCTTGTATTTCTTGAGACTTTGATGCTTCTGCGTCTATCTTTCAAACGGAATTCGATATCGTCATCTGAATTGCATGGATTGTGTGTCTAGGATAGCTTAACAAACAACGTGAGAAGGAAGACTGTAGATGTAATGGGTCATGAGATATTTGCTCCCATATGGACATGTAATGGGTCTGACAAAGCTTACACTTGTGTTTCTTGAGACTTGGATGCTTCTGCGTCTATCTTTCAAACGGAATTCGATATCATCATCTAAATTGCGTGGATTGTGTGTTAAGGATAGCTTAACAAACAATGTGAGAAGGAAGACTGTAGATGTAATGGGCCATGAGATATTTGCTCCCATATGGACATGTAATGGGTTTGACAAAGCTTACCCTTGTATTTCTTGAGACTTTGATGCTTCTGCGTCTATCTTTCAAACGGAATTCGATATCGTCATCTAAATTGCATGGATTGTGTGTCAAGGATAGCTTAACAAACAACGTAAGAAAGAAGACTGTAGATGTAATGGGTCATGAGATATTTGCTCCCATATGGACATGTAATGGGTTTGACAAAGCTTACCCTTGTATTTCTTGAGACTTTGATGCTTCTGCGTCTATCTTTCAAACGGAATTCGATATCGTCATCTAAATTGCATGGATGGTGTGTCAAGGATAGCTTAACAAACAACGTAAGAAAGAAGACTGTAGATGTAATGGGTCATGAGAGATTTGCTCCCATATGGGCATGTAATGGGTTTGACAAAGCTTACACTTGTGTTTCTTGAGACTTGGATGCTTCTGCGTCTATCTTTCAAACGGAATTCGATATCATCATCTAAATTGCATGGATGGTGTGTCAAGGATAGCTTAACAAACAACGTAAGAGGGAAGATTGTAGATGCTATGGGTCATGAGATATATGCTCTCATATGGACATGTAATGGGTTTGACAAAGCTTACACTT